>NC_062528.1:19777455-19969955 GCF_022655615.1 Tachysurus fulvidraco | reverse complement strand
AGAGGTGTTATAAACGCATTTTTGGAACAAATTGTATTTATAACAGTCCCTCGTCATTGACAGAGCAGGAACGTCACACCCTGTTTTGTGCCACGTCACCCACATCAGAACAGGAAAATTTATGTTTACACCCAAGAAATTGTGCAAAGTGTTGAAATGATAGCAGTACATGAGAAAAAAAAATCGAACTCTGAGTTGGTTGAATGGAGGAAGGTGTAGAGATGAATTAAGCTGCATTGCTATGGTTACAGTTTGAGTGCAGGCTTCCGATCAACATGGTGTGTGTGTGTGTGTGTGTGTGTGTGTGTGTGTGTGTGTGTGTGTGTGTGTGTGTGTGTGTGTGTGTGTGTGTGTGTGTGTGTGTGTGTGTGTGTGTGGTCTGTGACCATGAGACAGTGAGAATGAGGAATGGACAGTTGGTCAGTGAATGTCTGTATGTGCGTGTTTTTATATCACTATTATGACCAAATGTCCCCAAAATTATAGGAATATCTAAAAAAAAATGTCAAAGCGCTATTTTTGCTTACGGAGGTTAGGTTTAGGGTTACATTCAGATTATTAAAATTTTGGGCATTAATCATTCTAGCACTGGAAGTTGCTTTCGAAGGATAGTAAGACAAACTGTGTGTTTGTGTAGGTGTGTGTGTGTGTGTGTGTGTGTGTGTGTGTGTGTGTGTGTGTGTGTGTGTGTGTGTGTGTGTGTGGACATCATGTAGCCTACAGATGGCACGTGACCCTAGAGTGCCAAGACTAAAGCCTTGAGATACACTTGTGATATTCTTGTGGTGATCAGGGTGTGTGTGTGTGTGTGTGTGTGTGTGTGTGTGTGTGTGTGTGTGTGTGTGTGTGTGTGTGTGGCTTGGACCCTATAAGTACACTAAGCTCAAAGTAAGACACACTGAGCTTCTGCTGGAACACAAAAACGCATGTTTGGTTTTAAAATGCAAGAGATTTAAATTCCTGTGCAAGACATGAAACACATAGAGAGGGTGCTGTTATAGGAAAGTAATCATGTAAAGTAATCAACCCTGAATTATCGATAAAGCACCTTACAGTATGAAGTGTTTTATTTCTCTTACACCTCAGCAGTTAGCTTCTGATCAGAGTTTTCCATTCGATAAATAATGAAAAATGCATGTTTTTTATCTATTTATATTTACATACATTTATATTTATATGTTATAGTATAACGTGTGTGTGTGTGTGTGTGTGTGTGTGTGTGTGTGTGTGTGTGTGTGTGTGTGTGTGTGTGTGGCTTCAAGCCTTTGCTATAAATATCCGAGCACGGCCATGACAAAGGTGTGTGCTTTAGAAGGAGAACATGTGTCATGGAATCTCAGCGATTCAGTTTTGTCCGGCTTTAATGTGTTTTTCTCTTTCATCCCTGCTCCTGTTACCTCATCATGTTTCATCACTTCCAAGCCATCAGTGTGCATGTGTGTGTGTGTGTGTGTGCGTGTGTGCGTGTGTGTGTGTGTGTGTGTGTGAGTGAGAGAGAGGGTGTATGTGATAAAATCAGTCTTGTTGATTACCAAATAACCAGTGAGTACACACAATGCGAGACAGGGACGTGGCTAAAACCGCCGCACAGCTTGTTCAATTTCCTGCTTCGCTCGTTTCAATAGATAAGGTAAATAAAGCGAAAATGTGTTCAAATAATAGCACACAAATTCGGCAATACTGTACGTCTCTGTTCTTGGGTTGAATGAAAGACATTTTTGGATCAATAACGACCCCCTCACCCTTCTTAAGGTGAGACTCTGTGCTGTCTCTATTTCTCTACATATCATCTCAGAATGAAGCTAGACATAAAATGGAATATAAACTCACACTTATCAACAAGCCTGTGTGTTTATTCGTATTGTTTCCTTGTAACACGACGAGTGCCGACTATGTAAAAGATCATAGAGTTTAACCCACAGGGAAGCTCAGCACCGCTGTCCGCTCTGCAAACGGAAATAAAAAGAAATATGTGGTGCTGCATAGATAAAGAATTTGAATATTCCTATTTCTCCAACAGGAAATATCTAATGCTAGCCTCCAGGTAAGGTTAAAAATAAAACAGTGGAAATAACAGACATTCAGAAGTCTTTATTCCTCTTTTACCGCAGCATTATTTACCAAAACTGTACCAAGTCCATGAAACAAGTTAGTTCCCGATCATATCGGCTGTAGACGGTCCATCACTTTCTATTCAAGATAAGAAGAAATAGAATGACGCAGTTTGCTTCCCTTCGTCAGATCATCAAACCGAAAGTTACAGTTATTTATGTACTTTATATAAAATCTGCATTAATAAATTTCTTCTCACAGAAATTAATAACTGTTGTGTTTTGCGAATATGTTTTATTGTAGTGTCTGATTTTGTTACTATAGAAAGAATAACATTATAAAGACCTCATAGATATTAAAGTCATTTGCAGCCAGTGAAATTCATACCAGAGTGACAATAATCTGAGGAACAGCACAATGCAGAGGAGTTATTGTGGATTAGGACTTATTTTTATATAATATTAGGACTTATTTTTATATATTTTATATAGTTTTCATATGAAATATTTGAACACTTTATAGTTCAGATTTAAAGATAAAGAACATCCAAGAAACAAGTTGTTCTTCAACATTACATCTCTCTCTCTCTCTCTCTCTCTCTCTCTCTCTCTCTCTCTCTCTCTCTATCTCTCTCTCTCTATCTCTCTCTCTCTCGTCTCTCGTCTCTCTAAAAAAAATGTACCTTTTCATTTTACCAAGAAACCAGAAAACATAAAAACAACATACCATAAAGAAAGCGAAACCTGTGCTGAGAAATATTTCGAAGCACCTTGACGGTTACAGAGCGCTGACCCCTGAGACTCCTTCTTTAAATCACAACCAATAATCAACAATTATTCGTTTTACTTTCTTAAACAACAAAAACACTTTTTGATCGTTTTCAAAACTGTATTTTAGTATTTTTTTTTACATTTTCAAACACAAATGTTTTTTTTATTTTTAATTCAGTTTAATATTAAGTTAATATTACATCATAAAAGTGAAAACAAACACTAAAATTTGCAGTTCAGTTTTTTTTTTTTCTTGAGTAGCTACACAGTCAATCCTCCATCCAACTCTAATTAGGAAGTCAAACCCAAAAACCCAGAAAATGGAACGTACCATCCAAGTCCCCCAAAAGACACACTTCTCTTTCTCCTCAGCATGCTGACTGTACCAGATGGGTCCAACTCCTACAGACACACACTTTTTCACACTCACGCTCAGTCTCGCGCCTCACCTGTACGCTCTGACGCACGAGTGTTCACTTCAGGAAGAGAGAGCTAGAGAAAGAAAGTGAAGGGAGAGCGAGTGTTTACGAGTTTCTGTTGTAGCAAGTCTTTGGCTTCTCTCTCTCTCTCTGTCTCTCTCTCTCTCTCTCTCTCTCTCTCTCTCTCTCTCTCTCTCTCTCTCTCTCTCTCTCTGTCTCTCTCTCTCTCTCTCACGCGACATTGCTTTCTGATGTTTTTCTCACTTTCACTCGATTTCACTGTCCGTCTGTGTCTGTTGATGCATTTTAAAATATTTAGCCAAGCAAAAAACGTGTACATCACAACAGCTTCAGTTCAATGCAAAAGTTTGTGCCCCCAATTCTTTCTGTGTCACTATAGCGTTCCTTAATGCTTATTACATGTCTTTAAAAAGTATATTTTTTAAAGACATGTAATAAGCATTAAGGAACGCTATAGTGACACTGATCATTTACAGCAGATAACAGAAAGACCACAAAACGTGCACAGACATAGATAATATCTTAATATACTACAACCAACACTGTGCCGTGTTTTATGATCATGTTGCCAAAACAAGCAAAAAATGGAGAATGCAAGGTAAAGGTCATTGGTCGGACAGTTACTGCACATGCTCAGTGTGCTGTTTGTTTAATCACCTGAGACTCATCTGAACAAAGTTTTTTGGGGGATTGATTAAATATTTCAATTATCTTATTAATAGTAATAATAACTATTATCTTTTTAATAGTTCCAAAATATAATACATTTCTCCAGATGTGTCAGAAAAACACTCGATGTTTGATATAACATACTGTATATAGTGACCGCTGTAAAGTAACAGGAAATGTATCTAAGAATTAGATAGTTTAGGCTTGTCTTGTTAAAATGCAAAATTTGTATGGGATTCCAGTGAAAGTGCATCAATCCATATTTCAAATGAGATTTCCTCAAGTCTTTGACGAATGCAAATGATTTGGTGAGAGGTCTAATTCCGTGGCACGTGGGGTCCATAGATTCTTCAGTTCACCATTCACAACTGAATTTATTATTGTCCTTTCATGACATGTCTGATGTAACGGGAATGCTTC
This sequence comes from Tachysurus fulvidraco, assembly GCF_022655615.1. Taxonomy (NCBI): domain Eukaryota; kingdom Metazoa; phylum Chordata; class Actinopteri; order Siluriformes; family Bagridae; genus Tachysurus; species Tachysurus fulvidraco. The sequence goes on along the minus strand of NC_062528.1, from coordinate 19,965,604 downwards.
TTTGTGGAAGCTTTGTCTGAAGCTCGGTGTGCAATTATTGTAGGCTCGTTTAGGTCACGTGACCATAAACGGACATCTACGTCTTTGTCTTCAAGAAGTGCTCTGTGTATGTTTGTGTCGATTGATAGTCTCGTCTGTCTAGATTAGCGAGACAGAAGACAAATATAAGACAGCAGACAGTTTAGAAAGCTACGCGGGACAAGTCAGTTTCTCTGCTTTCTTTGTTTAGCAGCGTGCTAACTTAGCGGGTTTAGGTGATTAGCGGGTTAGTTTATGGGTGATTTCCTTTTTCTTGTCCTCTCTCCAAACTTGGATTTCCTCGCTTTGCGATTTCTCCTGATCCGAACGAGGAATCATTATTGTTTACATGACTCTGAAGAACTCAATGTGGGTGATGATGAGCAGTATGTCAGAAAATTGCTTCCTGAGAGCAACAATCAGTGGCTTTCGTGCTGGTGAAGTCAATTTCACGAGCTGTCGCTAAGCTCATTCCACGCTCGCTTGGCTGTATTCTAACCCTTGGCATTTGGGAAGGCTCCTGTCTCTCATGGCACACAGATTGCCTGAAGATGGAAGCCATGTTTCCAGTGCTGAAACACTTCTTCATGAAACTCAGGGACTACCTTTGGTGGTCCCCTACATCAATCATATAGAGCGGTTTGTCTTTGCACCTTCTGTTCAGGTTGGTGCACCTTATCTTGCCCATTGTAGAGACATTTACACTCCAGAGCACATGATTGGACAGCAGGTTTCCTGCTGAGGCAGGGGTTGAGGCCTGGTGCAGCTTTACTTGCAGGGAATTAACCCTCTGTTTTTTGTGTTTTTTTTTTTCTTTTAATCAGCCGCTCTAGTGCTGGATGCCATGGTGCAGTCATAATCGAGATTCTGTCTGTATGCTTTCCCCGATAGCTCTGCTGGCGGGGGTCCTAGCCAGGGCATGCCATAAACCAAGTCTGTCTGAGTCTGGCTTGTGGACCTAATTTGCCTTCTGGACAGTTCTCCTTAGCGCCTCATCTCTCAGTCACAAGAGGTATTTCCCAGTCCCGCCCCAAAATTTGTAACCTCTTGGTCTGGCCCCTGAAGGGGACCAGCTCCTAAACTCTGGTCTCCCAATTGAGGTGTTAAATTTCTCCCAAAACCTTTCCCTTTCAGCTCTGGTGTAATTTAACACCGTCAGTTCTCTAACCTGTTAGTGCAATGCTAGAGGTCCTTTAGACATGCCTCTTTGAGGGGTTATCATCCTCTACATTGAGGTATTGAGGCAGCCATTTTGTGAGTCATATGCCTTTTCTCTGGTCTCTCCATTTCTGCATGGTGCTGCAGCTGAGGCTTTCCTGCAGTCCACATCTCCCCTCCTAATACCTCTTAGTGATCCTGGAGGGGCTGCTCTAAGCCCCCTTTGAGCCAATGGAGTCAGCCTATAAGGAGTTTCTGACCCTGGAATTGGCTCTGAAATTGGCTCTGCTGCCCTTCCGGAATAGTGTATTCTTCTGGCAAGGTCAAGGCTGCATTGCATCTCAGGGTGGGATAATTTTCTGAAAAGACTCATTACAGCCAGTGTTTCTGCAGACCTTCTGCCCTCTTCCTCACAAGTCGTTGGCATTGATGTTCCCATAGCATCAGCCCTGATGCATTCCACACTCTGGAAACATCCACTCACACTTCCTCCAGTTGCAGCTGGATTAATTTGACATTGATGCCCTGTTATGGTCTTACTGCTTCGTCACACAACCTCCCAGAGCCGATACATCACCATGATTGCACACAGAGCTACAGAAGTTAGCCATGATGCAGTGTCTCAAGTCCATTCTCAGGAAACTGGTTACATATGTAACCTGCTGTAGCTTTGTCTATACAGACATTTTGCTGTGATCTCAGACTTGTCTCCTCGCCTGTCTTCTCTTATCATTGGTCTCCCTTCCTAATTTATATTCATTACACTTTTGTAGCTCATTATTGTTTAGCTTTTCTGTGTTTTTCTGTTTCATAATTTCCTTGGTTTTGTATTTCTTATTTTATTATTTTCTGAAGGATTGAGCCTTCAGCTGTTTAACTATATTGTCATTATATATTATACCCTGCCTGTGCCTTGAATAAATGTAGACACAGATTATGATTGTGATTGTCATCGGATTTGCCTCGATAAACTACATGCTAAGTTTATATGTTGACGCATGCTATAGTACGAAACCTAGCATGTACTGTGCATTGAATGCTACCAGTGATGTGTATAGATCTTATAATGAGCGGTAGGCTAGACATTTTGGCTATTACCGATTCTCATCAGAACTACATGTCTTTGGTCCGTCTTTGCAAGAGGCTACAACATCACAACACGACGTGAGTGACTTGTCACTTGCTAGCACCATTAATTGATCTGCTGTATCTCCAGCAGAGATTGCAAATTGAAAGATTACCCAGTGAGTGCTGGAGGAATTCCAGCAGAGCGCAACTCGATCTGCCGAGAAGCAAAACAGAAACACGTTTCTTTCTACTGTGTTCAAAGAATTCAAACTCTTCATTTCCTTCCTTTAAAAGCGGAGGGCTCCTCTCTGATGTGCTGATATGCTTTTCCGATCAAAGCCGCCGTTGCGATTTGAATGGGAACACGTCCTTTGATTTTCTTCCACTCAGGCGCTCAGGACAGTTGAAGTGATCGGGACGGATAACGGATCACGGTCATCATTGTGGACATTGTGCACATGCTCTACATTTTGCTTCTGTTCCGTGTCTCATGGGATTCTTTTTGGACGTCAGAACAGCATGTTAATGAGATGAGGAGCTTCAGTTAAACTTTTAGCTTTTTAGTGTGGGTGTAAGAAATTGCACCCAAATTCCACTCCAAGGTACACATCTAAAAGAGCTCTTTCCTAAAAATGCTCAAGTATCATAAGGTAATACGTTTAGGACTCTAAACGTATAAACCTGATTCATTTATAAATGTGGGAACGGCGGCAGGACATCGAGGATCACCATGAACAAAGGGTCTACGTGACTGCGATTACCATTTAAAGTGACCATTTGGTTGATAACTGTAACAATACCAAGCCAAGGTCTGCGTGACCGCGGTGACCGCGATTACCATTTAAAGTGACCATTTGACTGATAACAATTGTAACAATAACAAGACAAGGTACACGTGACCGTGATTAACATTTAAAGACATCTGGCTAAATAACAAGGTGTGACCCAGCCATTTGGGAGACACTCAGATCTTACACTCAATACACCTTCAAAGTAGAATCTCATTTAAACTACAAAGAGGAAAACAGTATAAAATGCGTGAGCAGGATTTGCTCTGGGTTCTGACCGACTCCGACGAACCCAAAGTACGCCATTGTATTTTGTCACTGCTATGCTGGAATAAACTTCTTGTTCTTCATTAAGATCTTCAACATCATCGTCAACATCATCATCGTTTCTCTATATACATGCTTCCATTAGGGAACATTATTAGAAGACATGGGATTAGTTTCCATTGTTATGCTGATGACACACAGTTATATATCTCATCAAAACCAGATGAAATAGCCACAGTGTCCAAATTAACTCAGTGCCTTAGAGAGATAAAAGACTGGATGAGCTGCAACTTTCTATTGTTAAACTCCGATAAGACAGAAATACTACTCATAGGTCCAAAAACCAGTGCACATAAACTCTCACAACTTAACTCCCATTTAGAGGGATGTACTGTTACTAGTAGCTCGACAGTGAAAGACCTCGGTGTTATATTAGACAGTAACTTGTCTTTTAAAAATCATATCGCCCATACTACCAAAACAGCCTTCTTCCACCTTAGAAACATTGCCAAGCTGAGAAACATCCTGTCTGTATCTGATGCTGAGAAGCTAGTTCATGCCTTCATGACCTCTAGACTGGACTATTGTAATGCATTACTAGGTGGTTGTCCTGCATCTTTAATAAATAGGTTACAGTTAGTCCAAAATGCAGCTGCCAGAGTTCTCACTAGGACAAGAAAGTATGACCATATAACCCCAATTTTATCATCTCTACACTGGCTACCAGTTAAGTATAGAATTGAGTACAAACTGCTGCTACTTACATACAAGGCTCTTAATGGTTTAGCTCCCATGTATCTAACTAGTCTTCTAACACGTTACAATCCTTCACGCTCTCTGAGATCACAAAACTCAGGGCTTTTGGTAGTTCCCAGAATATCTAAGTCTACTAAAGGTGGTAGAGCATTTTCTTATTTAGCTCCCAAACTTTGGAATAGTCTTCCTGATAGTGTTCGGGGCGCAGACACACTTTCCCAGTTTAAATGTAGATTAAAAACTCATCTCTTTAGTCAGGCGTACACATAATACATCCCATAATATCATGCACCAGTACATCAGACCAGCACATTTTTATGAACAGCAGATATGTTAATCCCTTTCCACTGCTTCTCTCTTTGTACCCATCCCGAGGCATCCAGACACTGTACCAGCTCCCAACATCCTCTGTGGGACGAAGCCCTTGGACGTCCACTGAGCCGAGGCCGACTCTAAGAATCCTGAGACATCCCCAGTTAGACTCTGTGGTACTCAGGAGATCAGAAGTCCTTGAACCTCACACCAATACCACATTTAACTGACTGTATATTACAATCACACCCCCAGTGTCACCCATATGAGGATGGGTTCCCCCTTGAGTCCGGTTCCTCTCAAGGTTTCTTCCTTTACCAATTTAAGGGAGTTTTTCCTTGCCACTGCTGCCTGAGTCATCTCAGACTTGCTCATAGGGGAATAAATACATACACACTGTGAACTACATACATCTAATAATAATCTAGAATTTTTATTCTGTTAATTCTTATTTCTTGTATTATTCGTTATTTCCTTTATCATTAATTATGTTTACCTTCTGCTCTGTGTTTATGTTCTGTAAAGCTGCTTTGAGACAATGTCTATTGTAAAAAGCGCTATACAAATAAACTTGAATTGAATTGAATTGAATTGTCTTATTTTTACACAACGCATTTTTTATTTCTTACATTGGCGAGCCATTTTTTTTTTCTTACATGGGTGTGAAACCTTTTATGGCTCGCAGTCTTTTTGACAGCGATCCTTGATTGATTAAAGAGGATTAAATGTAATGTAGTTAATGTCACACCTATAAACACACACATTGAGGTACATTCTATCCAGATGAGTCAGACGGGTGATAATATATGCATCTAAAATGGAGCAGTGTTTACCAAAACCAACTTGTGTCCCATTTAATTCATTAATAAAGCTTTATTTGTGAAGTAAAAGCACACAACCATGTCAGATTCATCTGTAAACAGTCTGTACTTCACAAACTTCACAGTTATACCCCGGTGTTTAAAAGTTTCTCACGCTAACGTCCGATCACTTTAGTTAAAATCATTAAAATAATATGTATAAATATATGTAATATTATATATAATAAATATATGTAATATTTCATTCATTCTTTTTCTTTCCATTTTTCTTGGTTGTGGCTATTACTGGAAGAAGGTTGAGAAATTAGCTTTTGTCTATCCTTGTCTACTGATCCCAGCTCCTCCAGGAAAATTCCTAGACATCACCAGAGAAGCCACCTAGGAGATGGAAGCTCTCCTTTCTCCATCCAGTAAGTAGTTAACTCTTTGTACGCGAGGGGGAAAAAAACTGAAATCGCTCCTGATTTGTTGAGTCCATGTTGGACATTGAATGTCTTTATCATGTCTCACTCCACAGTGGTGGTTAATATGATGCCCATATAAAAAGTAGACACTCAGGGATTTATATGTTTTAAGCTCACGAGTGCTTATTCATAAGCTTCTAAAATTTGAAGGCGTTATCTTCAACCACTAAAATTCTGTGTAAGGTTATCCAACAGAGAGAAAAACACACGTCTCACACTAACTCATTTTATGTCAGACTTGCAGCTATGAAATAATCTGTATACATAATGAAAATGTTCCATTTCCATTTCGCCAGTCAAGTGGAACGCCAGTAAGAACAAGAATATAGTAGATGGACCACTTGAAGTCCATGCTGTGAAGCATTTCTCTATTCAAATAGCACCAACATTGCTTTCTTTTCTATATATATAGGGGGCATGTTGGCTTAGTGGTTAGCACGTTCGCCTCACACCTCCAGGGTTGGGGTTCGATTCCTGCCTCCGCCTTGTGTGTGTGGAGTTTGCATGTTCTCTCCGTGCCTCGGGGGTTTCCTCCGGGTACTCCGGTTTCCTCCCCCGGTCCAAAGACATGCATGGTAGGTTGATTGGCATCTCTGGAAAATTGTCCGTAGTGTGTGAGTGTGTGAGTGAATGAGAGTGTGTGTGTGCCCTGTGATGGGTTGGCACTCCATCCAGGCTGTATTCTGCCTTGATGCCCGATGACGCCTGAGATAGGCACAGGCTCCACGTGACCCGAGAAGTTCGGATAAGCGGTAGAAAATGAGTGAGTGAGAGAGTGAGAATGAAATTGTCCCAATTCGCCAGTATACTGGTACTTTTACAAATCAAGACAATTTTTAACTAGAACCGCTCCCAATCCTGAAATAAATCCAAGCACAAAATGCCAAGAAACGTCCAAAGTAATACAGAATATATATATATATATATATATATATATATATATATATATATATATATATATATATATATATATATATATTCAGTGAGGCAAAAAAGAACATCAACTGTGCAAGTTCTCCCACTTAAAAGATGAGAGAGGTAACATATATTATTATAATTTTTATTGTAATTTTCATCATATGTACACTTGTCTGATTTTTAAAGAATTTATTTGCAAATTATGGTGGAAAACAAGTATTTGGTCAATAACAAAAGTTCATCTCAATACTTTGTTATATAGCCTTTGTTGGCAATAACAGAGGTTTAAACGATTTCTGTAAGTCTCCACAAGGTTTGTAAAAACACTGTTGTTAGTAGTTCTGCCTATTCCTCCATGCAGATCTCCTCTAGAGCAGTGATGTTTTGGGGCTGTCGCTGGGCAACACGGATTTTCAACTCCCTCTAAAGATTTTCTATGGGGTTGAAATCTGAAGACTGGCTAGGCCACTCCAGGACCTTGAAATGCTTCTTACGAAGCCACTCCTTTGTTGCCCGGGCGGTGTGTTTGGGATCATTGTCATGCTGAAAGACCCAGCCACGTTTCATCTTCAATGCCCTTGCTGATGGAAGGGGGTTTTCAATTAAAATCTCACGATACGTGGCCCCATTCATTCTTTCCTTTACACGGATCAGTCGTCCTGGTCCCTTTGCAGAAAAACAGCTCCAAAGCATGATGTTTCCACCACCATGCTTCACAGTAGGTATGGTGTTCTTTGGATGCAACTCAGCAATCTTTCTCCTCCAAACACGACAAGTTGAGTTTTTACCAAAAAGATCTATATTGGTTTCATCTGACCATATGACATTCTCCAATTTCTCTTCTGAATCATCCAAATGCTCTCTAGCAAATTTCAGACGGGCCTGGACATGTACTTGCTTAAGCAGAGGGACACGTCTGGCACTGCAGGATTTGAGTCCCTGATGGCGTAGTGTGTTACTGATGCTTGCCTTTGTTACTTTGGTCCCAGCTCTCTGCAGGTCCTTCACTAGGTCCCCCGTGTGGTTCTTGGATTTTGGCTCATCGTTCTTGTGATCTTCCGTGGAGCCCCAGATCGAGGGAGATTATCAGTGGTCTTGTGATCGGTGGTCTTGTATGTCTTCCATTTTCTAATAATTGTTCCCACAGTTGATTTCTTCACACTAAGCTGCTTATCTATTGCAGATTCAGTCTTCCCAGTCTTCCTTTGACAGCTCTTTGGTCTTGGCCATAGTGGAGTTTGGAGTCTGACGGTTTGAGGTTGTGGACAGGTGTCTTTTATACTGATAATGAGTTCAAACAGGTTGGCACAGTGGTACTTAATACAGGTAACGAGTGGAGGACAGATGAGCCTCTTAAAGGAGAAGTTACAGGTATGTGAGAGCCAGAAATATTGCTTTTTTTTAGGTGACCAAATACTTATTTTACCGAGGAATTTACCAATCAATTCAATAAAAATCCTACAGTGTGATTTCCTGGATTCTTTCCCCCATTCTGTCTCTCAAGTGTAGCTATGATGAAAATTACAGGCCTCTTGCATCTTTTTAAGTGGGAGAACTTGCACAATTGGTGGCTGATTAAATACTTTTTTGCCCCACTGTACGTATAATATATATGACAAAGCATTGAGATCTTAAAAGATTGCTATAAAAGTATTCTAGCTGTATGTGTCTAACCAATGCCACTGATTTTCAAGAGCTCTTATAGACACTGACTCTCAAATTCCACAACTGAGAGTGTATTAAAATAAAAGCGCCTAAAACCTACCAGCACAAACTACTAAAATAACCTGAACTCATATGTTCTTCAGTCTCCAGTGAGATGAAGCTCCAAGAAGACCAGCATGTGGAACCGATATGAAAGTTCTTCATAGTTTTTCATAGTGGAAACTGGAGAGGGGACAACCTTGACAAAGACCGAGACCAAACCGTTTATAATGTTTATATATCCACAAATTTCGACAGCAAGGTTTTTTTTACGTCACATGTCGTAGTATGCTGTAACACCAGCGCCTGTTTCAGCCACCGTAGACTTCATTTCCCATCAGCCCTCACTCATGATTTTACTCTATTTGAATAAAAAGCCTGCACATGCATATTCAAACATGTATATGATATTTTATATCAGTAATAATATAATAAAACATGCATTATGCTGGTTTAAGGCTATTAGGTACAAAAATACCTGGGTCTTAATGGTAGCTGTAGTAAACTTTTCGGCCATAAAATGCACAGTTATAGAAAATAAATGATTTATAATCACACAATCAGGTGATAGATAAATACGAGGTCCCTTTCAAGTCTGGTTCCTCTCAAGGTTTCTTCCTCATATTGTCTTCAAGAGTTTTTCCTCTCAACCGTCAACAGGGACTTGCTAATAAGTTATAATTTTATACATTGATTTTATAAATTCATGTCATGAATTTATCCATTTCCGAAAAGCTCTTCTTTGATCATATTTGTTGTTAAGAATGAAAAAATAAACTGAATTTGCATTACAGAGCATTAATTTGACTTTGAAGACAAAACAGAAAGAGAGAGCAAGAGAGAGAGATTGAGAGAGATAGAGGAGGGTGGAAGAGCAAGGGGGAGAGAGATTAAAAAGAGAAGAGATAAATAGAGAGACACAGTGGGAAAGAGACCAAGACAGACAGACAGACAGACAGACAGACAGACAGACAGACAGACAGACAATGCTAGTCAGAGAAAGAGAGAGTGTTAAAGGGTGGAAGACAGACAGAATGACAGAGAGAACTGGCACAATGCCAGAGACTCAACCCTCTCAAGGTTAATCATAAAAGACAGATGAGGGGGAGGAAAGGAAGGAAAGAATGAAAATAGAAAAGCCAGGCAAGGACAAATGAAAACTGAACCAAACAGGTGATTATGAAAGTGTTTGAATTCATTCACCAATATCTACGATTTAATTTAGATTTTTTGTGGTGAGATTGTCAGTCCCCAGCCAGGCCACTAGAGGGCGGGATGTCAGGTGACCTCTTATGCACGTGTTTATTGTTTCAATTTGGGCGGTGCCACGCCCTTACCTTGTTTCTGCCTGTATCTTGTTAGTTTGTGAAGTTCTCTCACTCATTTTCTACCGCTTATCCGAACTACCTCGGGTCACGGGAGCCTGTGCCTATCTCAGGCGTCATCGGGCATCGAGGCAGGATACACCCTGGACGGAGTGCCAACCCATCACAGGGCACACACACACTCTCATTCACTCACTCACACACTCACACACTACAGACAATTTTCCAGAGATGCCAATCAACCTACCATGCATATCTTTGGACCAGGGGAGGAAAACGGAGTACCCGGAGGAAACCCCCGATGCACGGGGAGAACATGCAAACTCCACACACACAAACTGGAGGCGGGAATCGAACCCCCAACCCTGGAGGTGTGAGGCGAACGTGTTAACCACTAAGCCACCGTGCCCCCAGTTTGTGAAGATTATTATATATATTATAGAAATATATGTTTGTCCAGGTTCTATGTCATGTGCGCTCCATGTTCGTGTTGCTAGGATTGTTATGTTAGTCATGTGTGCTCTTTGTTCATGTCTGCCATGTCAGTTATATTAGTCGTGGTGTTGTGTATGTTATGTTTTATGTAGTTAGTCTATGTTTTTGTATAATAAAAGTATCCAAGCTCACTGGAATCTCACATTTGGGACTGGTACAGGATTTATACAGAGGCTTGTTCTTTTTCTACATGAGCAAAATATATCTTGCCTGTTTTCACAGTTTGTTGAATACTGTATGCCAATTTTGTCGTTTCTATGGAGGAGAGTGTAGAGACAAAATGAAGGGAGTGTAGAGAAAAAAATGAAGGGAGTGTAGAGACAAAATGAAGGGAGTGTAGAGACAAAAGGAAAGGAGTGTAGGGTCAAAACAAGGGGAGTGTAGGGACAAAACAAGGGGAGTGTAGGGACAAAATGAAGGGAGTGTAGAGACAAAAGGAGGGGAGTGTTGGGACAAAATGAAGGGAGTGTAGAGACAAAACAAGGGGAGTGTAGAGACAAAAGGAGGGGAGTGTTGGGACAAAACAAAGGGAGTTTAGAGACAAAACAAAGGGAGTGTAGAGACAAAACAAAGGGAGTGTAGAAACAAAACAAAGGGAGTGTAGAGACAAAAGGAGGGGAGTGTAGAGACAAAAGGATGGGAGTGTAGAGACAAAACAAAGGGAGTGTAGAGACAAAAGGATGGGAGTGTAGAGACAAAACAAAGGGAGTGTAGAGACAAAAGGAGGGGAGTGTAGAGACAAAAGGATGGGAGTGTAGAGACAAAACAAAGGGAGTGTTGGGACAAAAGGAGGGGAGTGTAGAGACAAAACAAAGGGAGTGTAGAGACAAAAGGAGGGGAGTGTAGAGACAAAACAAAGGGAGTGTTGGGACAAAAGGAGGGGAGTGTAGAGACAAAACAAAGGGAGTGTTGGGACAAAAGGAGGGGAGTGTAGAGACAAAACAAGCTGTAGGTCTCAAGCTGTAGTGTGGCGTCTGTTCCCTATCGTGCCGCTTCCTGTGGACAATCGTTCTTCTTCTTATCTAACACGGCATGAAGCAAGCCATGAGGGATTTCTGTCCAAGAGTCACCCAAAGAGTCACTTCTCTTTGAATGAACAACAAAAAAACGGGTGTTGTTTGGTTTTATAAGCCTTTCTGAAACTTTTGTAAATCCTTTCGTTTTGTTTGGGGTTCGCAAACATTTACACACAGCGTGACTAGAAGACGGATAAATGAGGTCCATTGAGACACGGAAGAGATAAGAAGCTGGAGATAAGAAACTCATCAGGAGACAAACACACAACAGGTGAACACTCTCAGGCAACAAAGCAATGACGAAAAAGAGACCAGAACAGAAACAAAGGCACAAATGTAAAGTAAACAAACACAGGATGTGAAACACAATGTACGTTAACAACAGGAAATAATGAAGTAATTCAAATAGAAGATTTTAACATTGTTTACTGGAAGTAATTTGCGCTAACGGGAACAACAACAAGGCAGGTTTATACCGATGACTCTTTAACACACAAAGACGAGGACGCTGGAGAAATTCAGAAATTTATCACAATCACAATACACAAGGATGTTTGGCCATTTCGTCACTCACTCACTCACTCACTCAGCTGGTTACCACGGCAACAGAGCTTGCCCTGAATACAGTGGCCTCCTATTAACAGAACTATACAACAATTATGACTTTCTATCTCAAAGTAAATATATTTTATTAAAATTATGACTATTACTAATATAGAAAGTTGACTCAAAAAAAATGTCTTCATGCCTCTGATGAAAAGAACGATAAAGTAACGATAATCTCACGAGTGAACAGATACCTTGTGAAAGTTTTCCTAACCATATTATGATATTCTGAAAAGTCGCATCGATGCATAATTAAGTAATCGGTCTCAATCTTCTAAGAGTCTGGTCAAAAAAATAGAATTTTTATAAAAGAATTATAAAAAATCTAATTCTAATAAAATTATAAAATTGGATTTAATTATTATTTTTAAAAAATATTATTATTATTAGGAGAAAAGTGAAAAAGAGACAAAGAGGAGAAAGACGAACAGGACAAGATACACGGGGCTGAGGAAGAGACAGAGAGAGGAAGGAAGAGACAGAAAGAAATACAGAAAGAGTATGAGAAAGAGAAAGAGAAAGAGAAAGAGACAGAGTGAGAGATACAGGGCAAAGAAGGCGAGAGAGAGAGAGAGAGAGAGAGAGAGAGAGAGAGACAGAGACAGAGAGACAGAGAGACAGAGAGAGATATATATACAGAGAGGAGAAAGAGATGAATAGACTGAAAGAGAGGAGGGAAAGACAGAATGAAGGATGAGAAGAAAAGACAGAGCATCAGATTAAGGCAGAGAGAGAGAGAGAGAGAGAGAGAGAGAGAGAGAGAGAGAGAGAGAGAGAGAGAGAGAGAATGAAGGATGAGGGATGAGAAGAAAAGACAGAGCATCAGATTAAGGGAGAGAGAGAGAGAGAGAGAGAGAGAGAGAGAGAGAGAGAGAGAGAGAGAGTGAGAGAGAGAGAGAGAGAGAGAGAGAGAGAGAGAGAGAGGAGGGAAAGACAGAATGAAGGATGAGAAGAAAAGACAGAGCATAATATTAAGGGAGAGAGAGAGAGAGAGGGAGAGACAGGAAGATACAGAGAAGAGAAAGAGATGGATAGACTGAAAGAGAGGAGGGGAAGACAGAATGAAGGATGAGAAGAAAAGACAGAGCATCAGATTAAGGCAGAGCGAGAGAGAGAGAGAGAGAGAGAGAGAGCGAGAGAGAGAGAGAGAGAGAGAGAGAGAGAGAGAGGGAGAGAGAGAGAGAGAGACTCAGCTCTAATGTCATGGCTCACAAACTTTAGCTGCATCTCTGCACGATAACACTGATGAAACGCTCATAGCAACATGTTGCTGCCCTGTTTTTATCCTTTCCTCTTCTCCGCTTCTCTTCACTCATACATACACTTCTCCTGCCATCTTTCCCTTCTTCTTCCCTCCATTCATCTGCCTTTTCATTTGTTTTTGTTTTCTCTCCATTCGTGGCTCATTAGTTCCTCTGTTGGATGGAGACTGTACAGAAATCAGGATGAAGCTCACACCTTCTTCTTCTTCCTTGTTGTTTATTATTCTCTTTGTTTATCCTTTTCTCTCCTTTTTTTATGTCATCTGCTCCACTGTTACCTTCTTCTTCTTTCATAATTTTCTCTTCTTCACACTTTCTCATCCTCGCTTTCTAAATTCTTCACTTCCTGCCTCCATTTCTTCGTTGTTCTTTTTTCCTCCTTTACCTTTTTTTCTCCCTCAGTCTTTTTTTCTTTCTCACTTACTTTGTCATCCCTCATTTTTTCCATCTTTTTTTCACGTTCCAAGTCTTTCATAGTTTCTATATTCTTTCTTAATTTTCTTCTACTTTCTTTATTCTTTTCCTCTTTCCTGATTTTCCTCCTCCTTATTCCTCATTTCCTCTCTCTCCCTCATTCTTCTTACCTTTCTGTCTCTCCATCCACATTTACTTGCCTAATTTATCCATCCGTTTATTGTTTTTCACCTCTCTATTCATCTCCCTTTGCTTGTGCTTGCCTTCTCTATGTGCTTTCTGTGTCTCATTTGTCATCTTTGCTGTCTCATCTTCTCTCTCTCTCTCTCTCTCTCTCTCTCTCTCTCTCTCTCTCTCTCTCACACACACACACACACACACACACACACACACACACACACACACACACACACACACACACACACACACACACACACAAACAACAGTCACGACACCCACCAAACTACCCACTCTCTTCTTATACACACACTAACACAAATGCAACAACAAACCAAATTACCCACTCACACACACACACACACACACACACACACACACACACACACACACACACACACACACACACACACACACACACACACACACACACATATCCAAGAGTCACAACACCCACCAAACTACCCACTCTTCCCTTGCACACACACATCCAACAGTTAACACAATCCAAACAACCCACTCTCTCTCTCTCTCTCTCTCTCTCTCTCTCTCTCTCTCTCTCTCACACACACACACACACACACACACACACACACACACACACGCATGCGCACACACACACACACAGAAAGTGTGAAGAAGAGAAAATTATGAAAGAAGAAGGTAACAGTGGAGCAGATGACAGATAAAAAAAAAGAAGGAGAGAAAAGGATAAACAAAGAGAATTCACAACACCCACCAAACTACCCAATCTCCCCTTATACACACACACACGCACAATCAGTAGCCATATGTGCAACACCCACACACTCATTCTGTACAGTATTTCTCCTCTGCATGTGCAGTTCTTTCCACTCACATGTTTAAATATGATCATTTGAACAATTGCTCCCAAATGAGTTGAGTTGAGTTCAGACAGTAGACTTGTGTTGTATAATCCAGTAAATAAACACTGTTCTCTCTTCACATGCTCACAAGTAACTGTGTAAACATCTCATTAGGCACAAAAAGCTTTTCATGTGCAAAATTCTGTCTTTTCTAATGCTGAGCTTCAACACAGCCTTATGCTTCATTATACACTCACCAAACACACACACACACACACACACACACACACACACACACACACACACACACACACACAGACACACAGACACACACACACACTACATATTCACTCACATTAACACTGATTAATTCAGCAGAATTACAAAGTGTTATATCAAGTAAACATTGTCTCTCCATCTTTTTTATCTTCACTCCTTTATTCTTTACTACTTTATCCTTCAGGCACCTTCTGTCATAATGATCTCTTCTTAACTTTCATCACTTTTTTTCTTCCCCATTCATCTTTCATTTCATCTTCCTGCCTTCAATTTTCCCTCCTTTTTCTTTGCCTCTTTCTCTCAGAGTCTCCTTTTCTTTCTTCCACTTACCTTTTGGCCCTTATTTTTACATCCTTTCTTGCCTTTTTTTAATAGTGAAAGGAGCAAAAGGCGCCACTCTCTCCTTCCTCTCACACACACACACACACACACACACACACACACACACACACACACACACACACACACACACACACACACACACACACACAGACAAATCCAGTATAAATCCAGTAACACCCACCGAACAACCCACTCTCTCCTGTGTCATGAGTTCCAATCCCAGGTCCAACAAGCTGCTACTGCTGGGCCCTTGTGCAAGGCCCTTAACCTTCAATTGCTCAGTTGTATAAATTTAAATACAATGTAAGTCACTCTGGATAAATGTGTCTGCTAAATGAGAGAGAGAGAGAGAGAGAGAGAGAGAGAGAGAGAGAGAGAGAGAGAGAGAGAGAGAGAGAGAGAGAGAGAGAGAGAGAGAGAGAGACTTCATCACATTTCCTAATAAAACCATTCAGGAGCTTTTACTACAAGTTGGTTAATGAGACTAAAATGAAGATGTAAAATTTCAGCTAAAATTGCAATTATATGTGTTGTGATATTATGACATTACATTTATTATTATATAATTTTATTGCATCTATTCTGTACACCAAAGGAACGTACAAGACAGTACAAGACAGTGAGAGCAGCTCTGCTGTGTGGGTTAGAGACTGTAGCAGTGAGGAAAAGACATGAGGCAGAGATGGAGGTAGCAGAGATGAGGATGTTGAGGTTCTCTTTAGGAGTGATGAGGATGGACAGGATTAGGAACGAGCACATCAGAGGGACAGCTCAGGTTGGCTCTTTTGGGGACAAGGTCAGAGAGACTAGATTAGGAGGGAGATGGTTATATTGGTAGAAGGATGTTGGAGATGGAGCTGCCAGGTAAGAGGTTAAGATGAGGGCCATAGAGGAGATATGTGGATGTGTTAAATGTTGTTCATTTAGTGCGAGAGTTTAAGATGCAGAGGATACACAAAATGGGAAAAGTCGAAAGTATAAGATTGTAAATATTCTGCTCAGATTGTCTCTATGTTTCAATCAGGTTTCTGCATGAAATGTGCCACTGTTCTGTTGTGATTGTGTATCTGTGTATTGTGTTGTGAAAGCAGTGTGTTAGCGTTTGAGGTGATGGAGTGTGAACTGCAAAGGATGTTGTGTGAAAGCAATGAAAAAACAAGTCCCCTGCATAACGAGCTGATCTCCCCTTCAGCCACAGCACGCAACCTTGTGATAACCATGGACAATTAACTATCCTTTTCCTTGCATGTTGCTAATGTGACATGCTCCTGTCGGTTCCTTCTCTACAACGTTAGAGACATGTCGGCCATTTTTGTTCACACAGGCTGATCAGGTACTTGTTCAGTCTCTTGTCTCTTGTCTACTACTACGGCTCCCTCTGTCAGGTCTACCTACAGTATGAACGCAATTCCAAATGATCCAAAATGTAGCTGCATGACTTGTTTTCAATCTGCCTACTGTAAGTTCTGGCACTGATGCTTGCCTTCATAGCCAAAAATGGACCAGCTCCCTCTTACCTCAAAGCCCTCATCACTCCTCGCACTGCACCTCGCACCCTCAGAGCTACCAGCACCGCTCGACTGGTCCCTCCCACCGCCGCTCTGGATAAGGGCACCTGCCAAATGCTGTAAATGTAAATGTAATGATTCCCAGTTTGGTCTGTATAGACGTCTGTGTCAGTCGCTGTCTGAAGATATTTCACAACATGATTTTTTAACAATTTTAAACAATACATGTTAGCAATTGAAAACATTTTTTTTACAGTACAGACCAAAAGTTTGGACACACCATCCAAAAGTTTGGACACACCACCTTTTCAACAGGACAATGACCCCAAACACACCTCCAGGCTGTGTAAGGGCTATTTGACCATGAAGGAGAGTGATGGGGTGCTGCGCCAGATGACCTGGCCTCCACAGTCACCGGACCTGAACCCGATCGAGATGGTTTGGGGTGAGCTGGACCGCAGAGTGAAGGCAAAAGGGCCAACAAGTGCTAAACATCTCTGGGAACTCCTTCAAAACTGTTGGAAGACCATTTCAGGTGACGACCTCTTGAAGCTCATCAAGAGAATGCCAAGAGTGTGCAAAGCAGTAATCAGAGCAAAAGGTGGCTACTTTGAAGAACCTAGAATATGACATATTTTCAGTCGTTTCACACTTTTTTGTTATGTACGTATATAATTCCACACGTGTTAATTCATAGTTTTGATGCCTTCAGTGTGAATCTACAATTTTCATAGTCATGAAAATAAAGAAAACTCTTTGAATGAGAAGGTGTGTCCAAACTTTTGGTCTGTACTGTATATATTCACAGAAGACTTTGGTATTTAACATTATTTTCAACATAATGACAAAGTCTGCTGTCCAAATTGGGGTTGATAGGTCATTACTCCACTAAGTTGGAAGCTTCTGGAAAGAGAGTTCATGCATTGCAGAGGAAGCACTACAAGAGTTCTTGAGACTTATTGAGATATTTTCTGTATTACTTTGGACGTTTCTTGGCATTTTGTGCTTGGATTTATTTCAGGATTGGGAGCGGTTCTAGTTAAAGATGGTCTTGATTTGTAAAAGTACCAGTATACTGGCGAATTGGGACAATTTCAATCAATTAAAAAAAAATAATGATTTTATAGCCGCAAGTCTGATCTTAAATGAGTCAGGATTTTGTCTTTTGTTTTCTTCTGTCACTTTAAACAGAATTTTAGTGATTGAAGATAAACACCTACAAGTTTTAGCTGCTTATGAACAAACACTTGAGGCATCACAGATGAAAAATGGTTTGATATCAACATTTACTTTGCAAATGCTTGAAGTCCTAAGTGGAGTGAGACATGACAAAGACATTCAGTGATCTACATGGACAAAACCAAACAAGAAGAAGTAACGATTTTTTGGACTTTGGGGGAAAGACGCAACGATTTACTTAATTTAATAAGAATAATTTCTGCAGTTTACTTGCATCCAAGTGTTCCATACGTATGCATGCGTACACATCCAGCATGTCCACAGAAAAGCGTGCACGACCCCCACTCGCCCACCCAGACCCTCACAGTGCGGCGTTCTGCTGTGCCGCCATACATTTCCTCAGATGTTCAGAAACAGACAGCCGCATTCATGACCGTCAAATTCAACAGATTTTGCAGTAAATGATGACGGTCACACTTCACACAGTGATGCTCTGCAATATGGACACACACACACACACACACACCCACACACACACACACACACACACACACACACACACACACACACACACACATTTCAAAGACTGATTCTGACTAAATACGAAGCTGAGGTGACGCTTCAGATCCCGCTGTTATTTTCCATCTGCATTCTGCAGCTCTTATTTACTGTACCACACACACACACACACACACACACATACACATACACATACACATACACATACACACACACACACACACACACACACACACACACACATAAACACACACATAAACACAGACACAGATGTATATATATACCAGAATCATTCAAAAACACCTTGTAGTAATAAAGATATTCTCATTTTAAATTGAGCATGTCATTTTCAAGCAAGAGGCTCAAAAGTTTGAACAGGTTAACTATTTACCCGGCTAATTAACACTCTTCTAAACAGAAAGTGAACCCAAACCTCAGTAACTAAAAAGGTATCTTTTATAAATAAAAACTGTAGTTTTTCTTTTGATGATCAACCAAAAAATCAAATAACTTCAGAACTATGAGATATTTCTATCATGGAGGACACATTTGGTCTCCTCCATGATATAAAACCATGTCCACACACACACACACACACACACACACACACTCTCTCTCTCTCTAGTGCAAGAGAAAGTGAGAGACGAAAGCATGGCCACGTCAGGAAAGCAGAGCAGAGATCAGGTAGGAACAGGGACATGTGATCTACAGCAGTGTTGTAATGAATACTAACAGTTTGTTCTTCACTCATGATTTCAAGGTAAATATTATAAAGGTTTCATTATGCATATTTATTTTTGTCATGTATGATGACATTACTATAGATATGTAGCATACTGTAACATCCTATTGCAGACTGACTAAAGTGTAAATAGAAAGATATGGACACAGTGAAAGGTAGTGCAAGATAAAGCTTGGATTCAGTATAAGGGACGCACAGAAAGTTATGGTACAGAAAATGGTCTTACAAAAATATCAAAAATATAAATAAATAAAAAACTAAAAATTGTGAGCAAAAAAAATGTAATAATTCTACAACAAAAAAGCCATTCCAAATTGTTTGTCAATTAGTATTAGTACTGAATCAAATGCAGTAGCTACTGAATCAAATGTGGTAGGTACTAAATTAAATGCGGTAGGTACTAAATTAAATGTGGTAGGTACTGAATCAAATGAAGTAAATACTGAATCAAATGAAGTAAATACTGAATTGAATGCCATAGGTACTGAATCAAATGCAGTAGGTACTTACCCAAATGCCAAAGCTACTGAATCGAATGCCATAGGTACTTAATCAAGTGCAGTAGCTACTGAATCAAATGCAGTAGCTACTGAATCAAATGTGGTTAGCTACTGAATCAAATGCAGTAGGTACTGAATTGAGTGCAGCAGTTACTAAATCAAATTCAGTAGCTACTGAATCAAATGGCATAGTTACTGAATCGATTGTAGTAGGTAATAAATCAAATGCCGTAGGTATTAAATCAAACGTGGTAAAACTGAATCAAATGAAGTAGCTAGTGAATAAAATGCAGAAGATACTGAATCAAATACTTAAGGTACTAAGTCGAATACAGTAAGTACTGAATCAAATGTGGCAGGTACCAAATCAAATGCACTAGCTTCTGTCACAGTACACAATTTCTATGCATATGAAGAACAACCTAATTAAATACTAACTAAAGAAGAGGTGAACACTACAGAATAACAAACAAACAAAAAATACACATGGAAAGTTTTATTTTTTCTACAATGAAACCAACAGATGAGTATTTCAACCTGTGAATCTGGGAAAATTGATGTGGAAACATTAAACAAGGGACATTAAAGTGATTTGTAATCACTTTTCATACCAAGTATAAAGAGGCAGAACATCCCCTAAGCACTTCTTCACACCAGGTTTGATACACCACTTAAAACATGATGTCCTGCTCTATATGCAAATTACATCGACAAGGAAAGTTCCTGCTGCATGCTGATGCTCTCCGTAGCCACATTTTAAAAAATAGACTGAAAACAACAGCACTGTGCATGACAAAATCTTCTTCTTCTTCTTCTTCTTCTTCTTTTGTCTTTTCCAGTCAGGAGTCGCCATAGCGAATCATCTGTTTCCACTTTATCCACAGCATCCTCTACTCTCACAAATCTGCACAACTAAATAAATAACAGAATTCACTTTTACACCAATTCAACACTTGTTTGACTGTATATTTGTAATCACACCCCCAGTTCCACCCATATGAGGATGGGTTCCCCTTTGAGTCTGGTTCCTCTCAAGGTTTCTTCCTTACCAATTTAAGGGAGTTTTTCCTTGCCACTGCTGCCTGAGACACCTCAGACTTGCTCATTGGGGATAAATACATACATACATACATACATACATACATACATACATACATACATACATACACACTGTGAACTATATATATCTTATTTTTTTACTATATTCATTCTTTTTTCTCCTTATGTTTAACTTCTGTTCTATGTTTATGTTCTGTAAAGCTGCTTTGAGACGAAGCTCATTGTAAAAAGAGCTATACAAATAAACTTGAATTGAATTGAATTGAACTTTTGGATTAAAGCCATTATGTGCTGTCAAATGCTAAATATCAGTCGTAAATAAAACACAGCGATCCTCATCTACAAAGTGCTGGAAATGTACGACATAGTCATAGTCGCAGACAATCTACCTGTGTGTAAGGTGTGGTCAGTGAAGCAAGGACACGTGTACAATAACCCAACATGTGCCTTATTTAAGCAGGTGAATGTCAGGGCTAGAAAGTCAACAGACAGTAATAAACTAGAATGAGACAATACAAGGGAAAACAGGCGAAGGCCAAAAACACAGAACAAGAAGATGGCTTTGCACAAGGTTTTTTTTTTTTTTTAAAGCTATAGGGGAAAAGCAGCACACCAAATGAGTAGTGTCTGAGTTCTCACTATACATAATACACTAGATGAGATTCTGCAGTATGGAGCGATTCCACACTGCGACATCCCATAATGAATTGGGACTGACACGGACAAGCTGTCAGAATCAAAAATGGTGGAAGTGCTATAGGTATTACAGTAAATGTTGTTGTTGTAAGTGGATAAAAGGTACTTGGGTCCACTGAACCACTTCAAAAATCCCCCAGAAATAGTAGACCATTCGGGTACCTTTGTGGTACTAAGATTAGAGACACAGAAATTCTAATCTTGGGCAGTATTTAGCATAGATAGTAGGTGAGTTGGGACGCAGCATCTGTTATTAACTGATGCTGTAGATGGAAGCCCCACCCACTTTCCCTGGACATAAGAAGTCTCTCCTTTTGACTTTATTTTCCCGCTCGAAAGATCGTATGTTCCTCTTGCCTAACATTAGACAATTCTATAGTTCATATCAGTTAACTGTATTTATTATGAATGTCACTGAAAAAGGTTTAGTTGTTAGCACGTTCGCCTCACACCTCCAGGGTTGGGGATTCCCGCCTCCGCCTTGTGTGTGTGGAGTTTGCATGTTCTCCCCGTGCCTCGGGGGTTTCCTCCGGGTACTCCGGTTTCCTCCCCCGGTCCAAAGACATGCATGGTAGGTTGATTGGCATCTCTGGAAAATTGTCCGTAGTGTGTGAGTGTGTGAGTGAATGAGAGTGTGTGTGTGCCCTGCGATGGGTTGGCACTCCGTCCAGGGTGTATCCTGCCTCGATGCCCGATGACGCCCGAGATTCGGATAAGCGGTAGAAAATTAAACACTGAAATACAGTCATCCAAGTTATTTGTCTACATAAACATTACAGAACAACTCAGGGAAACTTGATGGTTTCGTCTATTCGTCCATTACTAACTATGTGTTTAAAAATATATGTGTCAAGATGGTTATCATTGCAAAATGACTGAACCATTCCAAATAGCTGCTAATATCAACCTGTTGAGAAGAACATGAGTCCTCACTGTGAAAAAGGAAGTATGGCATAGTTATCTGTTCAATATGCAAATGAAATCTAAGCCTGCAATATAAGCAATAAAATCCATGTGCATTGGTAATGACACTGTAAAAGGAAACAGAGAGATAGAGAGAAAATCATACAAGTCCTCAGTAATGACCAGTGGGTTTGCAGCGGAATTTGTTTTGAGCAGCACAACACTCGGCTCGGCTTAATGAGCTCTGCCTCTCCACAAGCGGTGTGAGACGGACAAACGAAGGCAGTCTAATTAGTGGAAACAGGTGTTGTGGTGCATGTTTGGAAAAATGAATATGGACATTTTTGGCCTCCTGGACTGGAATGAGGAGTCATTATGAAAGCGCAGGTGAAAGTGAGAAAATCTAATAAAGGACTTCCCACAGGACATGAAAATGATGAGATCCATTTCTGCACTTTGTGCGTCAACACATGACTCATCCGTAGGCTTGGGTTTGGGGTGATAAAAGCAGGTTGTTGGAGTGTTTTCACTTTCAAATATTGTGTTTTAACTGCTTTTGGATGGAACGTTCAGGTTGTTTTGCTTTGGTTGTTCAGTGATCGTGTCTGAACAAATACGGGCTCTGAAAAAATCAAGGTTCGTACATTTCACACATGCACACACACACACACACACACACACACACACACACACACACACACACACACACACAAATGTCTCATTTGCAGCTTACTTGGAACATTTTTTCAGCTGCAAGTCAGTCATGTGCTAGGCATCATAGCAGGTTTAATTAATCACAGGAAGAAAGTTGTTTGAACTAAATCTACTTATCACGCGAGGGTGTGAAGTTGAAATACATCATCACCAGAAGGGGGTGCTATCTTACCACTCTGTATGATAATGGCTATAAACAAAACATCGTGCTGATGTCTTCTCTATTAGCAAACATTTCCCTTCTGAGTCAAGGCTCCTTTGGGGTTTAGGAGCACAGAATGGCTGGAAACCATGGATCTGAGGCCATGACTCTCCCTTCTTATGGCTTGGTCGAGGCAAGGTGCCACACAGACAGTCCTTTTGGCTGTGCTGGCTTTGTGATCACTAATCCTGCACTGTCTTTTGATTGACTTCTTTGGCACCAGAATCCAAGTCCAAAGGGTCGATATGCACTCGTCTGGCATCTTGGACTACGCTGTCCACAAACGATGCTGTAATTTCTATATAAGTAGTGCATGTAGTATTGTTGTAGTACACTGTCTGGTAAGATCATATCAACTGCAGTCATGTGACCACAGTCGACCTCTTTAGGTACAATATTCATTCCAGTATTTAACCAGAGAAGTGTCCAAATTGGCTTCCGATGGGTTCAGGTACCAAGGTGTGTTAATGCAATTCTTCTTGCATACATCTATAAGATAACCACTCTAAAGTAAGTCCATACAAATTGAAGACAACACAGGTTCTGTCAGACACGCGGGGATAAAAGTCCCAAATGCAGGATAGCTTAAATAAAACGGGGTTTATTAACAAAAAAAAAAACACGAAACATGGACAACGACTCGAGACACGACAACAAAAGACACCAGGACAAAACAAAGGATTTCACGCTGCCTTAGGCAACGTGGCTTAACTAAATACTAATAATAATTTAGACACATGAGGGACAGGTGTGCAGCGGCGGGGAGGAAAAGACAAGGGCGGGGCAGACACGTGAACACGGACACGTGAACACTGCCTACTCTACTGGTGGAACGGCAAGGGAAACTACTCGACCATGCTAGTCCACACTTCTGAGGAGATTGTCCGTGCTAGCCGGCTAGACATTGGCTGGACTTGGAGGTGAAAATGCAAAAAAGAAACTGACCAGGCGGAAAGAGATGACATGTACTTCAATTCATTTACCCTTAATCTTACCCGTAATGTCTCTTAGGTGTCAGTGTGAAAAGTTTTGATGCACAGAGTACCTGAGTACCTGTAGCTCTGACCTCAAACCCTGCCTAGCAACTCTTCACAGTGTTACATGAATTAAGACAGTTCCAGGGAGGGATCGCGATCCTTTTTAAAAACAAAAAAAAAACAAAATAACACTCATAATTCGATTCTGTGGTGCTACACACTGCTCCCGGTGGTTAGGAGTAACGGGAAATCGAACATACTTAAATTGTAAATAGTAAATTTATTTTGTATTGTTTTGATATTGTATTGTATATTTTGTGCAGTGAATTCTTGGCACGTTATGCGTTGGCTTGGTTGCTGCAAGCAGTGCGTCAAACACATCAACACTTCCACATATGTGTATGGACACACACACACACACCTTATTTAGAAATCATGCGACCCAAGTGCTACAAAATTGCAACTTTAATTCAGCTTATATTTACATGCTTGAAGAATGCTGTGTGTGGTAAATCCACTATAAGGCAAAGATTTGTTGCACTGACAATGAGTAATGACTCATGCTCATATTTAGAACAATATACAGTACAGCTCATGATGATGATTTATATCACACATGACATAAAGAAAGAGAGAGAGAGAGAGAGAGAGAGAGAGAGAGAGAGAGAGAGAGAGAGAGAGAGAGAGAGAGAGAGAGAGGCTTCAGCTTTTGATACACACTTATGCACCAAGTGGCACATGAACAGTTTGTCAGTATCTAAACCATTCTCTCTCTCTCTCTCTCTCTCTCTCTCTCTCTCTCTCTCTCTCTCTCTCTCTCTCTCTCTCTCTCTCTCTCTCACTCACTCACTTACACACAACACATATATGCAATAAGAACAATACAAAAAAAGGCATAAGATCGTACAAAAAATGCAACAAACATCTTACCTGGAGTCTGCCATCACTGACTTGCAGGCTGGAGTAAACATAGCACGCAGAGGGGATGGAGTGTTTCTACACACGAGCTGTGAGACTGCAAGAGTGAGAGCGTGGTGTACTATACTACAGAGAGAGAGAGAGAGAGAGAGAGAGAGAGAGAGAGAGAGAGAGAGAGAGAGAGAGAGAGAGAGAGAGAGAGAGAGAGAGAGAGAGAGAGAGAGAGAGAGAGATATGGGGGATGGAGGAACGAGAATCAGGGAGGGAATTATGAGAAAGACACCGATGGGAAAATGAGAAAGAGAGGCTGTGTTTGTGTGTGTGTGTGTGTGTGTGTGTGTGTGTGTGTGTGTGTGTGTGTGTGTGTGTGTGTGTGTGTGTGTGTGTGTGTGTGCGTGAGTGTATGTGTGTCCGTGTGTCCGTGTGTGTGGGTTTGTGCCTGAGCTTAAGCATGTGTGGATGTCGTATTGTTTTTTGTTTGTTTTTTTGTTTTTTTCCCCTGTAAATCACTGTTTCAAAAGTATTGGCACCCTAAAAATTAATACACAGAAATGCCTCCGCTGCAGAGAACAGATTCACAAAGACTCTTGGAATATCTAACAAGACTGGAGCTCCTAAATGCACAACCTTTTTAGCTTCTTTATTTCCTTAAATAAAATTAAATAAATGTGCTTCTGAATTCTGACTGCAGATTTCCAATATAGTTCAAATAATGGAGATTGAGCTCATCACAATTTTAAAGAATTTTGTGTGTTTTGAGTGAAAAATCCACCACATACAGCCAAGCCAAGCAGATCTCGAGCATAAATATCCAATATTACTTATTGAAATTCATGGTGCAGGTAGAAAGCCCATGGACCACTAACCTCAAAACCGCCTCAAAATATCAGCCATCATGTTTTGCAGTAAGATCTGTGTTCTTCCTTTTTTCCTTTCCGTCATATATCAACAATGATGCTCATGTTGAAAATGTCATTTTTTAGGTCCATTAATTTTTTTTAAATAAATCAGAAATCTGCTAAAAAAAAAAAAAAAACATGTTTCAGGTTGTTTTAATGTTGTTGTTTTTTTGTCAAAAACTCTGCTACTTTCTTTGACAAGATACTGGGTAATGTATTTATAGCATATATAACATGTATTTATAACATATGTTGTAGCCTGGTGGTTAAGGTGTTGGATTAGAAGGTTGTGAGTTCGATTCCCAGGTCCACCAGGCTGCCACTGCTGAGTTTGAAGACTTCCGTCAGACAACATTAGGTCTTAAACTGTTTGGCCCTTAAGCAAGGCCCTTAACCCTCTCTGTATCCCCCTGCACTCCGACTCCAAACTCCTCAGTTTCGATATGTGAGGAAATTAATTCTACTGTGCTGTAATGTATATGTGGCGATAATAAAGACTTCTGATTAATCATTCATTCATTCACTACCGCTTATCCGAACTTCTCGGGTCACGTAGAGCCTGTGCCTATCTCAGGCGTCATTGGGCATCAAGGCAGGATACACACTGGACGGAGTGCCAACCCATCACAGGGCACACACACACTCTCATTCACACACTACGGACAAATTTCCAGAGATGCCAATCAACCTACCATGCATGTCTTTGGACCGGGGGAGGAAACCGGAGTACCCAGAGGAAACCCCCGAGGCACAGGGATAACATGCAAACTCCACACACACAAGGTGGAACCGGGAATCGAACCCCCAACCCTGGAGGTGTGAGGCGAACATGCTAACCACTAAGCCACCGTGACCCCCCGACAATTAATCATCATTCATTAATCCTGTTTGTACATGCTTCAGATCAATAAAAGATCACCAATTCAAATGACACAGCGTCTAAACCCGTTTTATTCCTCGTTCCATATGATTCATCTGAATCATTCACACATGCTGTACTTCTGACATACTGGATCCTTTATGAATGAAATTCTCAGATCACTCAAAAAGATTTGCTTCTTAATGGTCTTTTTTGGCTTTCTATAATAAATATAATATCTGATTTGTTATCAAATTCAATTTTTTTAAATCAATTCATTTTATATAATTCAATTTACTTGTCTTGTGTTTTAACAATAGTCATTGTCTCAAAACGGTTTTACATAAGTACAGAAACAGAATAAACATTTTAAAGTTTAAAAGAAAGTTATTATTAAATAAAGTTATATTATTTATCTCTAACCATTTTCCATAATGAACAAGCCTGAGGTGATGGTGGTGAGGAAAATCTCAGGATTGGATAATCATTTCATCATAAGTACACCTTATCGGTTAAATAATGCATAAACAAGTTAAATACATAAGTTCCATTACACACAATAGTACGATGTTAAAGGAACATTTACATAATCTTTACCACATCTGAAGTGTGTGCATGTGATTACATGTAGAATTAATAATCAATAAATGTAGAAATGCTCAGTTTTACTATCATTCAAAAAAGTTTTGGCACCCCTGGCCGATTTACATACAGTATGTTTGGGTTTTTTTTATTTTATTTTAGAAGGGAAATAAAATAAACACCATCTCTGCAGCTTAAATATTTTGATCATATAACAGAATTGTAACTGTAGTCATGTTGTTTGGACACCCTGCCTAATCAGTACAAAACAGTAACACCCTAGCTGGCAAAACTCACAGCTTGCAAACCCTTTTTATAGCCAGCCAACGATCTTACTATTCCTGTTTAATGAATTTTCACACAGTTTTCCTGGCAAATGTTTGAAAATATCCTTGAGGTTCTTCTTGTATGAAGCAATAAAACATGGACCTCGGACTAGGGGTGCCAATACTTTTGCACGAAACTTTGTGAAGCTGATTTAAAACTACATGCGGTACCATCTAAAAATGAAAGGTGTTCGGTGTCCATTTTTAGCCGTTAAATCAACAAGCCTTCTCAGCTTCATTTATAAAAAATCTTATGCATGAATGGGCACAATAGGTTCAATAGCTGCCCCAAGACTTCTATTACAAGAAAATCACACACTCTTCTCTCGATACAGGAAAATGCGCTCTGATCTGATTCTCATTTGTGGTTGTCTCACATTCGCTACAGATGTGATGTAATGCGATTACTTTGAAAAACCCTGGAGTATTTAAGTTAATGCTAATACATGACGACTCGTGGCTTAAATCAATTTAAACATCGCATGCGAAGATGCCTCAGGTGCTAAAGTAACATCGTTAATGTTACACTCCTCATCCGCAGTCCCAAGTGCCTCTGATCTCAAATACACAAGTATTAGTATTGATTTGGTCTGCTGATAATGTAATTGCTCTGCTAAGAGATATAAATAATCAAATGTGATTCGGTGAGAGAACTCAAATCACACACACACACACACACACACACACACACACACACACACACACACACACACACACACACATGCCTTTAGGGTGTGTTCGAACCATTCTTCCCTCCTGTCGAACCTGTCCTGCTCATTGCTTTTGATTGCTTAACGTTGTCGTGCGAGCCTCCTCCAATCTCTTGGCAGATTAGCTTTCTGAGAGCCAGCGTGCCTTCGAACTGGTGCACTTTCTTGGGTTGCCTTGGTAACCCTTCAAAATGTTCTTGCAGTGCTCTTTTTGGAGTTCTGCCAATGCAGTACATATGAATATTCTACATATACCCACAGAGACTGAATGTTCTCTCGTGTTAACATCTAATTTTTGAAGCCAGAGGGTTTTGGAACCTGTACATTATAACATCTGACTGGATTTAGGAGATTGTAGGTTGACAGATTGCGATAAAATCCCCCTCATTGTTATCAAACAATTTTTTTTTTCTGAGTGTGTCCAGTCTCCCATAGTGTTCATTTATGTTTTTATTTAAGCAGCTGGATATGTTCCAGGTTGATATCATGGTGCTGGAATTACATAACAGTTCTAAATATCACAACATATCCACTACATTAATAATCCTGTGTTTGCGCTCCAGTGCACAAATTAGAGTCATCAATCTGAGGTCAGACCTGCAAGCCACCCAACAATAGCTTCCATTGATCTGACCTTTTCCAGCCTCCCAGCACAAAACATTCAGCACTGGATGAAAAATGAGAAATGACACATCCGGTCAGAGCAGCCAGATGCCCCCGGAGCTATTTCTCACCTACAAACAATTGACTGGTACATGAGGACAATCCAGTCAGGCAATATTAGGTGCAATGAGTCATTACCACATCTGAGAGCAGTAAGATGCAGTAAAGCATAACAATGCAGACGAGGCTAACAGCAAGCGTGTATAATTAGTGTCACTATGACGGCGTGAGTGCTGAACTGAAATAGACACCAGTGTTCAGTTACCAGCACTGAAGCTCATAACTGCAAGATATGATGACAGCAGATAAAGATTTATAACTATTACTATTTACATATCAGCTAGTATTTGTAACTGAAGCTCCTGCCATCCAGCACCGATAAAAAACCCTCTTTTACACCAATTTCCATTCATTTATTCATCTTCAATTACTAGATTTGTGCAATACTGATTTAATCTGATTATAGTTTTCCATTTAAAAGACATCCGATTTCCAAATCAATGCCAAATTGGAATCGGTTCATCTGCTGATACCAAGGATGAGTCCATACAAAATCCTACAAATAGACCGACAGATGGAACCCGAGATGGTTCATGAACACAAAATGACGTCTCTATGACAAACGGGCGGTGAGCTGTTAGGACATCTGACATTGCTGTTGCTGTGACATTCACAAATCACCATTTATAATACAGTCTGGATTTACAATATTAATAACAAATCGGTTATGTAATGTTCACACGGTCAATATTTTTTCTGTTGATCAACCTGTTTTAACATGTCTGAGTGTTGCTGCATGCAGAGAAGGAAAAATATAGATTTTATTAAATAAATAACTCCCTGATTATCATTACTATTAGCATTATACATAAACTGTTAAATTTGCCACTTCCTGTCACTGTAGGCCTAAATTAATCTTTTTCCCTAAATAATTATTAGTATTTTTCAATATCATATACTTAACATCAGTTAACTATCTTTAACATCTAATGTTTGATTAAGTCACATATACACAGA
The DNA here is from genome assembly GCF_022655615.1 of Tachysurus fulvidraco. Lineage (NCBI taxonomy): Eukaryota > Metazoa > Chordata > Actinopteri > Siluriformes > Bagridae > Tachysurus > Tachysurus fulvidraco. Next base: position 19,935,614 of record NC_062528.1, on the reverse strand, counting down.
TAGAATTTATTTCATATTATTTGACCTTTTTTTTATTTTATACTAAGAGATGGGAAAGGGGCGGGGCTTCCATTTAGTTAATTTAGCTGCAAATCCTTCCAGATTCATGTTGACTCGATCATGTCTCATTTTGTTAGTGAGAAAAAGGCTGCACTTTTGGAGTTTTTTTTTTTTTTAGTGATAATATGTAGCTTCTATGCAAAGTGTGTAATGTTTTGTGTAACATTATATAATCAGAGTAAACACCAGTGGATCAGTGCAGTGAAATATTGCACTTACACACATTGCAGAAACAGGTTTATACTGGTATCCTTGGCATGAGATGGGAAAACACCCATTCACTATACACACACACACACACACACACACACACACACACACACACACACACACACACACACACACACACACACACACACACACACACACACATTCACAACTCCGGATGATTTCCCATATGAAAAAAAAAAAAACTGTATGGTTCATATACAGTAATCATATATCTTCCATACTGAAATCAGCCAGTCAGACAGATTATGGCTCGTTTCTTACTAAAAAGCACACATACAACTTGTAGTAGAATTTTGGGTCATATATGAATACTGTGAAAAGTTCTATATGAAATCTACATGACATCAGTATGCACCGGTGTATGGTGTATGGTATATATGACGTATATGCTATTCATAAACATAACATAATATAAACAACATAACATAAACAAAATCATATAAAGTTGTTAGATTGAATTATATTCTAGTAATATAAAGTCATATAGGATTTATTTACATTTTGTGCCATTTCTTTATAAGTATTTTATAGAGATTTCATTCATTCATTCATTCATTTTCTACCGCTTATCCGAACGTCTCGGGTCACAGGGAGCCTGTGCCTATCTCAGGCGTCATCGGGCATCAAGGCAGGATACACCCTGGATGGAGTGCCAACCCATCGCAGGGCACACACACACTCTCATTCACTCACACACTCACACACTACGGACAATTTTCCAGAGATGCCAATCAACCTACCATGCATGTCTTTGGACCGGGGGAGGAAACCGGAGTACCCGGAGGAAACCCCCGAGGCACGGGGAGAACATGCAAACTCCACACACACAAGGTGGAGGTGGGAATCGAACCCCCAACCCTGGAGGTGTGAGGCGAATGTGTGTTCTGCAAGCTTTATATGTTTCCAATTAATTCTATTATAAATATAATATTATTAGAAATATTATTAGTATATCTCTACATATAATTATTATACATGATTTAAGTCAATATTACAAATATCTTTACAAATATTAATTATTCTCTTCCACCCTAGGCATATTTTCTGCCTGTTTTTTTTTTTTTTTTAACATGCTGTATTTTAAATGAGTATATCTCAAAAACTACAAGGTGTGTTTGAATAATAATAATAATAATAATAATAATAATAATAATAATAATAATAATAATAATAATAATAATAATAATTCAATTCCAATTCCAGACAGAATAACCCTATATGTAATCATTGATAGCAAAGCGCAAAATCTCCAGAAATCTAACCAGTAATCATTAATTGGTTCAAGACTGATTTTTCTATTGTGTATCAGAGATATTATAGAGATTTGTTTTTAGAAGAATGTCTAGATGCACACTCCTGTGTGCCATGATGGCACATGTTGGTATTCTTCTGTAATATCTGAGGTTTCCCAGGATGTATTTGAATAATTCGGGTACAAAAATAAAGGTAACGCATGTAAGATTTTCACAGAAGTGTTAAAATCAGTATATATAAGTATATATAAAATAAGTATAGATAGATAGATAGATAGATAGATAGATAGATAGATAGATAGATAGATAGATAGATAGATAGATAGATAGATAGATAGATAGATCTATGTACACTCAGCACCCCATCTTGACAGAAAAAAAGACGTATAATTTTTTGCAAATTTATTAAAAAAGAAAAAACTAAAATATCACATGGTCATAAGTATTCAGACCCTTTGCTGTGACACTCATATTTAACTCACATGCTGTCCATTTCTTCTGATCCTCCTTGAGATGTTTCTACTCATTCATTGGAGTCCAGCTGTGTTTAATGAAATTGATTGGACTTGATAAGGAAAGGCACACACCTGTCTATATCAGACCTTACAGCTCACAGTGCATGTCAGAGCAATTGAGAATCATGAGGTCATAAGGAACTGCCCAAGGAGCTCAGAGACAGAATTGTGGCAAGGCACGGAGAAAGTTCCAGAAAGCCAACTATCACTGCAGCCCTCCACCAGTCGGGGCTCTATGGCTCTAAAGCATCTCCTCAGTGCAAGACATATGAAAGCCTGCATAGAGTTTGCCAAAAAAAACATGAAGGACTCCCAGACTATGAGAAATAAGATCCTCTGGTCCTGTGTTGTAATGTAACGAAGTACAAATACTTTGTTACTGTACTTAAGTAGAAATTTCACGTATCTGTACTTTACTTCGCTATTTAAATTTATGTCAACTTTCACTTTTACTCCACTACATTTCCTAGATAAAATGTATACTTTTACTCCGATGTATTTCCACTAAGCATCTTCGTTACTCGCTCTCACTCTCTCACTCACTTTCTACCGCTTATCCGAACTACCTCGGGTCACGGGGAGCCTGTGCCTGTCTCAGGCGTCATTGGGCATCAACGCAGGATACACCCTAGTCGGAGTGCCAACCCATCGCAGGACACACACACACACACACACACACACACACACACACACACACACACACACACACACACACACACACACACACCTAGTTCATCATGGCCTCACATTATGATACATCCTGGACTCCATTTCCCATCAGTCTTACAGACTACAGCCAAATCACATGACCAGTCACATGCTGTTGCTTCTCTTATTTTTTACTCACCTGTTCTGTGCTTCTCCTTGATTAGTGTCCTGATTGGTTGTTTAAATGCCAAGTTTTTGTCGTCCCTTTCGTGCTCTGTTCTCCACGCTCTTGGTCTGATAAGATAAGAATCCATGTGTGATGAATCCATGTGTAAAAATGATGTCTCATGCTCCCAGAAAACTTGGTATTGTCATTGGAATATGAATCAGGGAAGAAAAAATTGTCTCGGTGTTAATAATGTAAGTAAAATCAGCTTTAAAGGGTTGTGTTGCATTGCCTCGCCTCACTGCTCCATGGTTCCCAGTTTGGTCCTTGGAGTTTTTGTGACTTAAATAACACTATACTAGACAAGATAATACAGACTATACAAGAAAATGCACATGTGATACAATCGATGTTATGAGTATTTAATATGAATACAGAATATATGACCGATCAGTTATGTACATAAAGTGTGGGAAGTGCAAATAACCATATTGTGCAATATTATGCTTTTTGTATAATATACAGCAGCGGTAGTGTGTGTAACGTATACAGATGATGTGATTACTGACAGTTCTGATAATGCAGTACTTATAGATATAAAGCAGGAAATATAATTATGGTGAGTTGTTAATCAGGGTCCTTGCCTGAGGAAAGAGACTGTTCCTGTGTCTGGCATGTTTGGTAAGCAAAGTTCTGTAGCACCTGCCAGAAGGGAAGAGCTGAAAGAGGTTGTGTCCAGGGTCCGAAGGGTCAGTGCTGATTTTTCCTGCCCTGTTTCTAGGTGTATTTGATACATTAATTTGCCTTTAGCTGTAATTTGTGTGCATGAATGGTGATCTATGTTGTATTGCATCCCATTGTGGGAATTTTTTAGTAAAATAATGCAAATTATACCATGACGGGGGGGGGATTCATACATCATGGATGATATGAAAATGATTAACCACCCCTATAAACTAAGGACACACAGAAACCAACACACACGGTAAGGCAGATACACAAGGTTAAGGCCCAAAACTGAGCATAAAGGTTTTAATAAGGAGATGCAAAATCAAAAGCAAAAAAAGAGTCACTTCTTAATATAAAATGGTTTGACAGCATAACGAGTAGGATATTGAGTCTTTTTGTTAACGTGCCATGAGGCTTGAGTAGCTTTTGTGCTTGTGGATGAGGCTGAAGGAGTTTGGGTAGACTTAGTGGTAACTGTAGCAGTCTGAGTTGAGACCTCGACCCTCCCTAACAGCAGATGTGTCACTGAGCCGACCACGACTCTCCATATCCTGGATATAATGAGTAATGACCTCAGTGAGAAGGTCAGCAGTAGGTGACGGTGTAGAAAGGTCAGTTTCATCCAAACTGTGTTGAGTTGTGTTAAAGAAAACCTCAGAAAAGAGAATAGGTCTTAAAAAAGCACATAAACCCAATTTATAAGCTCTATGGCCTGATGACGTAGGCCCAAGAACTATGGAAACGGGGCCCCTCAGTTGGAAGATATTGGGAATTTAAATGGCCTAATGCGTGGGCAAATATTGACCCAGTGTATGGGCAAAACATTCCAATTTAGAGAAAATGGTAATTTCCTAAGCGGGTTAAAAAAGTGTACGTGGGCGGTATTATGATTGGATAGCAAGGAGGGTATGGCGAAAAGGGGGGCATGTCAGAGCTGTATATAAGCTTACGGTAATCAGCAGTGCTTCGGTGCAAGTACCGTCTACTAGACAAACTTGTATCCCTGGTACCAGCTGGTTGATTGCTGTCTATACGACTGTCAATAAACCTACCTCAACTGAATCCAGTCTTCGTGAGTTTGGCTGATCATTTCTTCTTTAAATTCTAACCTGGAATTATTGTTTAAACTTATAGTCAGATTGCAGGAGCTAGCCTGGGACAATGTAGGTTGGAGGCGATTTTCTCCTACACCATCCAAGGTGTATTACCACCTACTGTAGTAGCAGTAGGTTCCTGGGAATACATCAGGGGACCCTGACCAGTATAAAGCAGTTTAAAAAAAAAAAAAAGTAAAACAAAATGTAGGCCATACTGACTTAAATGCATGTGCTTAAAAAATGTACATGTAGTCTTTACAAGAAAAAAAAATCACCTTAATGAAGTAGTTGGCGCTGAAAGTGCAAGTGCGCATGTGCACAACCTCCGGTTTGTTATGCTTTCTATTTCTCACAAGTGAAACTTCTAGGAAATAAACAGTACTCAGTAGGAATGGACGCTAAAGAAGAGGTGGAGATTTGCAGCAACTGGTAAGTATGAAGCTTCTGTTTTGTTAATATATATATAATGTGTGTGTGTGTGTGTGTGTGTGTGTGTGTAATTTTTTTTAATGTATATAAGCACTACAGTATTTATTGCCTATTTTATATTTGTACCAGGATTTAGATTTTTGAGGAATGTTGCCTGTGAACATAACCCGAGTTTAAAGAAGACATATTTTAACCTTGACTTCGTGAATCATTTGATTATTAAACTTCACGTCTGTGGGAATGAATAAGTTTATATCTTACACATAAACATAATTTACCTCCGATGTAAACAGACCGAATTGTGACGTCACTTGTAGCCTGAAATGAAAACGAAAGTGTTGAAGAAACTTTCAATAGAACTTCAGACTGAAAAGGAAAAGATCCAAAAAAAAAAAATCTCTGAAACGCTCAAATAAAATGCAGTGAAACTAAATGGTGTTCAAATAAATAGATAGTTGAATAAATAAATAAACATCCTACAGAATAGATCGTGTGTCGAAATAACATTTAAAACGCACAATCATTCATTCATTCATTCATTTCTATAGAAGACCTAGATATTTAGGACTTTAAAATCTCAGTGTTATAATTTATACTTTACTGTGAAATGCTAAAAAAAATCTAATATAAAATCTAATAAATAATATATTTTTAATATAAAATATAAATCGAATATAAAAATCTAAATATAATAATTTTACATTTCTTAATCAGGATTAATGTCATGTATTTAAGAATATAGGCTATAAAATGTATAGAAAATATATTTATAATTGCATATATATGAGAATTAGGGTTAATTTGGTGCTTTCCAAACTTTACTATTCAAACTTGCACCTTACTGACGGTGCTGTAGCAGCGCCACCTGGTGGATGGGACGTAAACAAAGGACTAAGTATGTGAGCATTTGATTATCTGATCGTGATTTGTTATAGAAGTGGAACTGTGTGTTTCTGCTCATTTTGGGTACAAATCTGAAGTCATAGTCTAAACGTTGTAGGAAAATTCAATCCTGAAAGTCATTTAAGACTTAAGTAATATCTCATAAGCAGCATTGTGGTTAATATTTAATGTTCAATAAGTGATCTTTCAAATACAAATGATGTCTAACGAAGCTACACTCGCTTTACTGCATGTCACCTACTTGTTGTGAGTCTATTGATTTGTACATTCCCATTAAAGGGGCTTGTGGTGAATCTGGTGTCTCTTCTTCCTTTTATATCGTCATCATATTTCAATACCTCATCCACCGCTGCTATAAGATAAATGTATATACTGTATGTTTGAAAGAACCCTCTTGTTTACCACCTAATTTTGCACATTTACTGTACATTATACAGTATGCACACTGGTCGGTGCTATTTTGTGTATTTGTCCTTCAGTATTGCACTAGGTTGCACACAATGGACTTTATGTGGCTTACTTTTGCTAACTTTAAGTCCTTTGCTCTGTGTTATTCCATGTAGCCCCATGGTTTTGTTGAAAATAACATAAAATAACGTGCAACCTCTGACAAAATCTCTGGAAAATTGTCTGTAGTGTGTGTGTGTGAGTGAGTGAATGAGAGTGTGTGTGTGCCCTGTGATGGGTTGGCACTCCGTCCAGGGTGTATCCTGCCTTGATGGCCGACGATGCCTGAGATAGGTACAGGCTCCACGTGACCCGAGGTAGTTCAGATAAGCGGTAGAAAATGAATGAATGAATAAATGAACATCTGACAAATTGCGGAATACAAAGTCTGTTTGCAGGTTTGTTTCCCAGTTTTTTTTTTAGTTATGATCCTGTTATATCGAAGCAGCAGCTGCAGCATTTATACGTTTGCTGATTTCATTTCTCAGTGTCTCCTACAGAGCCTGGAAAAGTCCTTTGAATTTGCATTTCTGACACCTTATAAAGAAACCTCTAGAACATAGTCCCCCAAAAAAAACTTCCATAGTTTCATCCAAGTCAATAATGAGAAGACATTTAAAAAAAACTGTATTTTATAGACAGTTGTATAAACAAATAAACATCAGTTTTTAGTATTCAGTTTGGTTTTGTGTAAGTGTTTTAATTTCTGTTTAATATTCACCCTTCATCGCTCCACACAGCAATAAAGAGGTGGTGAAGACGAACCTCCCCATGCATGAAGCTCACTGCCAGCGGTTCCTGTGTCTCTGCCCTGACTGTAAAGAACAGGTTCCCAAGGATCTGCTGGAGGAACATCGACAGGAACAACACACTCTGGTCCCTAACTTTACACTTTAAAACCTATTTTCTGGTGCTTATCATTGCATGTTATCATTTCTTCCCTGTATGTACATTTGTGGTAAATAAAAAAAAAAATCTCTGTTACAGATCAAATGTAAGCAGTGCAACATGAAGATGGAAAAATTCAACCTGCCAGATCATGAAGTAAATTCCATCAATCATGTTAGATCCATACATTCGGTCTGAGTAGAAGTAAGCTAAATAATCCAGAGGTGTGTTTGCGTCTATCTGCGTCTCCTTTCAGTCATACGAATGCACAAAGAGGATGCAGAGTTGTGAGTATTGTCAGCTGTCTCTCCCTTTGAACATATTGGAGGAACACGTCGTGACCTGTGGGAGTCGAACCGAACGCTGTGAACACTGTAACCAGTACGTCATCCTTAAAGACCAGCTCCAGCATGCTCAGATCTGCATCAATGAAGACTTACAAAGTGAGTCTGTCTAATTTTATATTTTGTACCACTACAAGACTTTTAGACTGTATACCACATACTGTATACATCATGTAAAGTCAATCATATTAAATTTATATAACAATGAATTGTTTATACGTGAAAAATGTCCTACATTTGTCACTTTATGTCCCTTGACAGTTTTTCTATGATCAGTGTGTACAGTTTGTACTACGCAAGGCATGATCGTGAGTAGGTGTAAAGTGTGGTGAACTGACCATGACAGGGACGACATGACAAACTTATATAAAGCAGTGTATCAAGGGAAAACCAGGGACGGGTGAAAAAGCTGGAAAACATCATAGGAACAGCCACACATTGGAATAACAAAGTGATAGATGAATAAACTACTTGCCAGACACCCCCCCTGGTGGTCTAGCAGGGAACTGCCCCAGTGTCTCAGAAGCACAAGAATTCACTTTACTAATATATTTAGTTTCAAGCCTGTGTACATAAAGAATGCACATGAAAATAAATTTGAGGCTTGGAACTAAATATATTATTTACCTGGCATCAAATGTATGTGATGTTTTTCCACAATGAATAATATTAAATAATAATAATAATAATAATAATAATAATAATAATAATAAAAAATATTCATTCAATTTAAATTATGATTTTTATAAATAATTATAGAATATATATTAAATAATTGATTTTATTACAATCTTTTTGTACATCTGCAATTTGATCAAAAATCATTTGCTTAGCGTAATTATAGTATAAAAATAAATACTTTTTGAAATGTTAGGAATTGTAATGAATCATTTTTAAAATAGACTATTAACGCAAATTTGAAGTAAGTCTTAAATGACATTTTTCATTGTTTTAAATACATCTTGATCAAACCTTTTGGTTAAAAGTGTGAATAATGTTATCGAACATGTACAAATATATTTTTTATACAAGATAGATTTTTATTTAAAATTGACATTAATTACAATTAATACTCCTGAGAAACACTAGTGTGTGTAAAGAAGACAGTTTTGTTTTAACACCTTTTTTACGCATAATTTCATGTTTCTCAGAGTTAATATTGTCATTCTTATTATATATCATGATATATTATATATTTATAGAAATGCTTTCATGTTTCGTGAGATGATATTTGGGTTCATCACCACACTTCATACTTCATACTCATTGTTCTTTTTGTTTTAGCTAAATCCATTCATGGATATGTAAAGCCAGTGAACTCTCAGCAAGACATTGAGGTACAGTTCTTTTCTTTTTTTTTCTTTTTTTTAACTATAAATGTAATTACATTATGGTATTAAATCTTTCCTTCCACACACACACACGCACGCGCACACACACACAAAATGCAGCGTTATGAATACGTGAGGAACTCTTCGAAAGATCAGACTGACTCTGAACCAAAAGATACAATCCTGTCGCTGTCTGATCTGCTGAAGAAGAAGAAGAAGCAGAATGATAATCTGGGTTTTAAAATAGACCCAGATCAGATCAGCACCTGTCCATACTGTCACCTCGCTCTGCCAGTAAACACACTGCGATGGCACGAGGTATGTACACATCATGGCACTGTAGCTACACAGACCTTATGTTCTTCAAAAGGTTCTTAAGTGGGATGTGGTAGCTCAGTGGTTAAGGTGTTCGACTACTGATCGGAAGGTCATTGGTTTGAATCCCAGGTCTAGAAAGTGGGCAAGGCTCTTAACCGTAAGCTAAATGCTGTAAATGTAAATGCTCCTTTGTCAGGGGATATGGTCCTGTGAAGAACCTTTAACATCCATGGAAGGCTCTTTTACTGAGAAGTTTTAGACTATGAAAAATGTTCTTTATTAAAAATAGAGGCTTCAAGAAAAACTAAAAAGGGGTGCCATAGAAGAACCTTATTGTTTTTGTTTCCTCAAAGAACCTTTCAGTAAATTATTCTTATAACAATCTTTTTTCTAAAAAAAAATTTTTATAGTAAAGAACATTTTTCCTTTGTTCCTATGGCATCATTGCAAAAACCCTGAAGCCTTCTTCCTGAAGCTTTGTTTTATAAGTGTACCTTCTGAGCTGGATAAGTAACTTGTTTTCTCATCATATAAGGAAAAATGCAGGATTATGGAAGGTCTGAGAAGGATGAGCGAGGCAACGGATACGAGCGGAAAGAAGTGAGAAATAAACCTGTAAGTGGTGAGTGTCTACATAATCCTAGACGCTATAATAGCAGGTTTTATAATAATATTTATTTTTCTAAGACAACCTCATTAATGAGAGTTAATTATTCCTTCACAGCTTGACGTGCAGAAACGCTTTCAGAAACACAGGTGATGACATCAGAACTGAAATGAATAAACAAGCAAACAAAACAAGTCTTTCAGACATCTGGAAAAATCAACCAAAGCTTTTGCGAGCATCATTATTGTATTTGAAATGTATGATTTTTTTTTTCCCCATAAAATTTTCTCTTTATTAAATGTTTGAAGAAGCCATGGTAAACTTTGATTAATAAAAGGAATGATTGCAAAAACTATGTAGAATTTTAGATAGAGAGCATGTTAATGTTTTTGGAAAAGGAATTATTTATCCATGTTTTAATACCGTGAATGATGAATACAGTATTTATTTTGAATAAATATTTTGCCCTTTTTTTAATAGCTTTATCAATTGGTAAGAGTTTCATTTATTTTTTATTAGATAGATAGATAGATAGATAGATAGATAGATAGATAGATAGATAGATAGATATTGTAATACATATATTTATTTTGTTTAACAAATGAAACTCATGCCAATTGATAAAGCAATTAAAATCTTCATTCATTATATTTATCTATTTGTCAATTAATTATATCTATTTGATTGATAGATAGATAGATAGATAGATAGATAGATAGATAGAGTAATTGATACAATAAAAACCGGTAAAAAAATCAAAAATCTCAAACTAAAGCCATGTAACTTTTTGTGGTAGATGTTATTGCTGAGCTCTTTCTCTGAACCGAGCTGTGAGTCGAGCATCTAAACCGATTCATTGATTCGCGCGCGCGTGCGGAAGTTTTGTGATTCTTCTGGGACACCGAGATACCTCGGCTTTTCTTTTTTAATCCTTTATCTCCAATAAATGTTCGTATTTGTGTTTGGTTGAATTAAAGATATGGATGAATGAATAAATCCGTGCTTCCTCTTTAAATGCTGAGCGAACAGCGAGGCTATTAGAAGACATTTACACAAATATACACCGGAAACAAGTGCTATAGGCTACTAATATTTATTTACAAAGTTCTCATGCTGTTATTATTCAATAACAAATCAATAATGTAGCCAAAACTCAATCCGAGTAAGTTGTGAAGATATTCAGGGCGAATTCAGGCTAAATCAACCGGGGCTCAGACTGGAAGCCTATACAGTAGATGAGCGTTTCCCATCCTAAAGCTTTATTAATGACACTAATGAACACTGCAGGCTTTACAGCACAATTATATCATAGCACTTGTTTATAAAACACACGGCAGATGGACACAATCCTGAATGATGTACAGAACGTGGCACGGATTCAGAACCGAATCAGAACGCGTTGTTTACATCCGAACAGAAAATAACTAACTCGAAGTTCTAGATTTCAGCTAGTTTACCGACGACGTTTTATACAAAATGTCTCACTAACGTTTTTGTGACTTTCTTGCTGATATGAACAGGATTCTTTCTGGTATAAGTTCACATTCGGTATGTGATGTATTTATGAGTCATTTTAATTGTTTATAGATTATTAATTGGCTTAATAATTGATAAATAATATAGGATAATTGTTATATGAATTATTTGGCGTCTGTCCGGCATGACAATGACAACCAGTTCCTTCCACAGAGTTGTGGTGATGTGTTAAGACAGCAGCCCCTTTGCCCACAACCAACAGCCCTGGGTGGCACAGAAGAACGTGACGTTATGGCATCTGAAGAAAGTAACGAAAACCGCAGCACCAGCAAAACCTTTGAGATTTTTAACACGAAAAACTACAGGTCTGATTATCCTGATGACAGCCGTGCACATTGTTCTAAGGATTTATTTGCTAATCATAAACAATGCCAAGACAGGAAGGATAAGAAAATTGACAGATATATAAAATATTTGGCTAGGATATATAATGTGGAGCCTGTAAACACAGAACAGATATCCCTCTGTACAGAAGGATCACGTAAATGGCAATCCAATGACGACATCCTTAAAACTCTGACGATTATTCAAAAACAATGGTACAGCCCTAGCAGTCCCTATGGAAATCTGATGGTCAGTCAAACAAACAGTGAGTCAAGTTGTACTGAAACTTTGCCCAGCGATCGTACAACATGCAGAGAAGGCCGTGAAGTCGAGGAAGAACCTGTCTTTGTTCAGCAGCCTGCAAAACAACGAAGTCTTAAAAAGAAAAAGAAATCTCCACGTGAAAATGACAATGACGATGATAACCACGAAACCTGGGAAATGATTCGCCAACAAATTTACAGCCCTAGAGGTTCCTATGGAAATAGGATGGTCAGTAAAACAAATAGTGAGTCAAGTTGTACTGAAGCTTTGCTCAGTGATCGTACAAGATGTAGAGACGACCGTGAAGTCGAGGAAGAACCTGCCTTTGGTCAGCAGCCTGCAAAACAACGAAGTCTTAAAAAGAAAAAGAAATCTCCACGTGAAAATGACAATGATGATGACAACCACGAAACCTTGGCAATGATTCGCCAACAAATGTACAGCCCTAGCGGTCCCTATGGAAATCGGATGCTCAATCAGCTGGAACCTTCAGATTTGGCCTCTTCCTCCTTTGCACACAAAGGAAGTGACAGAGACTGATGTACAAATGAAGAAAAGCAAGAAAAAGCAATCTTTCCATAATGACTACAAATATTCTGCCATTTTCAAAAATGTAGCCATGTAAATTAATTAGTGTAGAGGTAAATAAGTCTGATAGGAGAAGCTTTTTAGGACCTTTAGTCATGAAAAAGGTAGGAGTGGGAAAAGTGCACAACCACAAGCAACAACCACAGGAGGCTCTAAAACGACAGTCTAAATGTACACGGCTAAAGAAGTGCAGTTATCATATAACCAGAATTACTATTTGTAGTTATTATTTGCAACTATTACCATTTCATTACATGTACTCTAATTTAATCTAATCTCATCTAATATAATGTACACTAACCTAATCTAATCTAATCTAATCTATAATGCAACATGTCTCCTTGTACTAATATTTTGAGTCAAGGTTCAGACAGCACCAGAAAGAAGATACAACCCTGAATGTACCTCGATTAGCTCTTCAGTAGCTGGATTAGCTCCCTGCCCAAGAATCGAACCCTGGCTGCAGACCACAAGGCTTTCTATCTCATATAATAAATAATATTTCAATAAAAAAATCATGTTGTGTTTTCTTGAGTTACTTTTACATACAAGGTATATACTCTGTATAAATATATGAAGTAAATGTATGAATTGTTTTAATATATGAATATTGATGTGTATAAGGGATGGTCTCTCTTTAACATTTACACACAGAGGGGTTATAAACTGCTACTGTAGAGAAGAGCTAACTATTAGCTACTTTTCTCACTCAAGTGAACGGGGCACACCTAGCAGGTGCCGTTGATGGACACCACCATGTACTGTACATGTATTACACTCCCAGACCGACGAGGTGCTGCAGACGAGAGAGGAATAGAAAGGAGTGTAACGGGATGTCTGTGGTACTACAGTCTACTGAATCTGTTGAGAAGAAGGGACCCTGTGTGGTTAACTTTAGCCTCATGTTAGCTAACTTAGATACCTTATCATGGGCTGTTTGAGCAAAATGTTGTTTTAACCACATTTCATGGACATTTTTTTGAAAGTCACCTGTAGTATAATTTAGTTATTTGTATTTCCCTATGGGCTGTTTGTTAATAGTGAAAAACGTTTGTTTTTAACAGTTTGACAGGACATTCTCACTTCTTTTGTTGTTTGTTTTTTTTTTATGAAGGTGCTGCTGCTTATTTATTTTTTTCCATTGATTAAAATGGTGAAATGGTTAATTTTTTGAACATGATACAGATGATATTAGCTAAATATTTATATGGGTTTATTGTTATCTAGTTTGAATTAAATCTCTAAATACAGAATATGGTTACATTATTATGGTTGAAATACCTTGTTTCTTAATTATTTCGTTTTTATTAATGGAGAGAAATTAATGTTCTTGAATTATACTTTGACGTCAACACAATAAAATATTTCAGTTTAAACCATCTGGTTGTTAATTGATTTATATCATATTCCTTAAATTAAAAGCAGGAGTTTTTTAGAGGTGAGTTTAAACCGTGTTCCTCCTTGCTGTAGATATCAAGCTGATGAAGCCAAAATAGTCATGCTGTTATTATTAGATGGCAAATAAATAATGTGTGTGTGGTTTAGATAATAATTATATAAAATGAGTTGAGGAAAAAAAGAAGAGCAAAAAGAAGCCTAAAAGTGCACAATAAACTAATAAATATAACAGACATCAAGAAAGACCAATAAACTAATGGCATAATGACATAATATGTCCAGAATGTTGTAATAGAATCAGAATAGAATTAAAACGTGTTGTTTCTAAAGGAACAGGAGGATGTGTGAATGAAATCTAAGTTCTAGATTAAGAAGAAACCATCAAAATCTAAGATCTAGTAGTTTACAGTTGATTTTTCTTACAACTAATTTTCTTGCTGATAAAATGATGAAGGAATCCAAGTTCACTTCTGGTATGATTTATTTTAATTGTTAATAGTTTGTTAGTTGTTTTGGTGATTTTTGACCTGTAGTTTGATCTGCGTTGTTTAAATCGATTTCTATGATAATCACCGCCCGACACATCTAAAATGCGGATCAAAACTGATATGCAGCATCACCACTCACTCCGTCCACTTTAAAAATGGTGTTATAGTCTTAGTTTATTACATATACTGTAGGTTGCTGAGTTACATTTTATATCCATGCATTACAGGTTCTGTATTAGCCAATCAGATGCATAATGGGTTCTGTATTAGCCAATCAGATGCATAATGGGTTCTGTATTAGCCAATCAGATGTTGTGCAGGAAAAACTCGGCTCCAACATGCAATGGCCCAGGTAAGCTACTGCAATCTTACTATAAGTTAAAACAATAATTCTAAGTGGAGGTTCCAAGAAGAAATGATCAGAAAAAAAAAACATTTCTACACATTTCAGACATGCCCCCTCTTTCCACCCTCACATTCTTTCTTACCAGTCATATGTACCTGGTCCAGAAATCCCAGAAATGTTCCATTGTTGACAGATGGTCACCATATTCCTTATATAACTTGTTGCCTGAATTTCCCTTTATCTTTAAACTTATAGGCCCATTTCCACATCATCAGGCCTGTAGGTTCATTCCTACATCGCCAGGCAATAGTGTTTATAAGTTGTATTCTGTGTTTTAATCTTCCTTCTCTCTCTGAGCCTTTTTCCCAACACATGGGTACGTATGTTCTCCATTAAACTTGGAAGTTTATCCTTTAGATATTTCATTAACTTGGAAGTTTAAGGATTACCAACATATTTTCCTATATGGTTGTCTCTCTTTCCATTTCCTGTTTCTTAAGATAGCCCTCGGTGCTGTTGTTACCGGTTTCTTATTAACTGAATGTACAGGGCCTGTATATTAATGTAATGCACCGAATCTATGTGTTTTCCCAGCTGCAATTTCTTCGTGGGTTGGGCGATTTCTGGATAAACTCGACACTGATGTTCCTCCATCAGTTGCTGGCCTGTTCACCGAATTCCTTATTCTTTACACTAAATATTTAGAGGGTCATGGTCTACTCATTGACTCTTATGCTGCTGAGAGGGTTGATGTCTCTACCCAGGCTTCTACTTTGACTACACAGGCTACGCAGTCTCCTACCATCTCGTCCTCATCCAAAAGCACACAAGCTACTCAAGTTCCATGGCGTGTTAACAGAAGAACTCAACATCCTAATCTATGTGTTGTTAAACCTTATTACATGAAGAATAAATGATTTTGATTCATTATACTTTAAAAAACTTCAGCCTTATTTCCATTTGTGTATGCGTCCTTATTCCTAAGTGTGTGAGTGAAGGAGTCTTTACTTTTCCATATACATGACATTAGCTGTGTTCCTCTGGGGCCCCTACAAACTTAATGGCCCGCTTATACTTCATATGTTTTTACCAGAAAATTTCCTACACTTTTTAGGTCAATATACAGTGTTTAATTCACTGTTTGCTTGCAGGTCTCGTAACAGACGGTCGTCGAAAATCCCATCAGCACTGGGCAAGAGCATATTTACCCCTCCACCGACACTTATAGCCAAAACAAGAAAGCACGACAATATTATTTAAAAGTATGGAAAATGTATAACATTGAAAGTTTCATTACAGGTTATGTTACAATATACACAAATAGCATTACACCGAATACTGAAAGGAGAACAGATACTGGAGGCAGAAAGCTTTTTTTGTCTGCTGTTGCTACGATACAAACACAGTTAACCAGCATCAGATATAGCAAAGCTGAGGAGGATGAGATGCCGGAGTTGGTGTTATCTCACTTCAGGGCTACTCACTGACTCAGAGCTCGACTACTGCGCTGTGATTTATTCCATGTAATGTCAGAGAGGCATACCATTCCATCTTATGGCGTGTGAGTCTCTGTGATTTATAACTGATAGAGCATATATAACTGTTCAGCCTATTTATCTCAACATCAAATTTCCATTTAATAAGAATGTGTTATATATCCTGGATGTATCCTTTAGACATTTCATTAAAAAGACCAGGACCAGAGCACCATTCATAAATGATTTATTTCCTATTTAATATTTTTACAATCTTTTTCGAGTCGTTTGTTTTCTCCTTTAGAAGTCGTGAATGGTGATCGGCTGACGGAGCTGTGTGCAGATCACTTCGTCTATGTAAAGTGAGTTTGATTTGACCTGGATCTCCTCCTCCAGGAGCAGCTGGCTTCTGGTCAGAGCTTTGAGCTCCATGTCTGACTGGGATAAACCTTCTTTCAGCCTGTTATGCACAGAAACAAAAAAATGTAAGGGCTTTAGGGGAAAAACATCATCTCACATGTGGAAGAAGCACAGCATGTCCAGAATTGTTGTAGATATCTTACTATACCACTATCTATTATCTTTACCACAACAAACTACCAGAAAAGACAAACATCTACAAATCAAGGTAGTTCTTTTTATCTCTAATATACATATGTGTTTCTGAATAAATGTTTTTTGTAATCTGTTTATTATTAATGATGTCCATTGTAAAAAGCTCTGAATAAGCTGTTAGTATAAAACAAGAACATATAAGAACATTAGTTGAGGGAAAATTACACACACACACACACACACACACACCCACACACACACATCGAAGGAATTGAAGCCCAAATCCTGAAAGTGTGAGGGAAACCAATAACAAATCATGAATTAAATGAAAGTAATTAACCAGTTTTGTAATATGAGGTTATTTAAAATCGAATAAAATCTCCTCGGTCTTTCACCTGGACACTTGGCTCTTAAGCTGTTGTACTTCGGCGAGCAGGTGTGTGTGAGCGCGGTCGTTACACAGCTCAGCTCTGGGTCGTTGTTGGCGTGTGTGCAAACGTGTCTCTGCCAGCTTTAGCGGCCCTTCTTTATCAGCAACAGCTACTTTCAGAGCATCAAGGTTTTGTTCCTGGCTCGCGATCTCCACCAGCAGCTTTAAAAAGACAGAAAACATGAAGCAGACATTTTAGTTATTATTTAGATTTACGAATCAGTCTTTAGCTTTCAGCAACAATGTGATCATACTCATAGACTCAATCTACATATATTGTGTGCAGTCATAAATAGCTACCTATTAACAGTCGTTAAGATCTAGTAACTTAGTTCTGGTAAGATTATATTTGTTTGTGATATCTAAAAGTTTACGCTTGAGCATGAATACTAGATAAAGCTTCCTACAAAACAAAGACTTGATGATCCAATTTAATAACATATATAGCCTCTAAAAAATCTTCTGTTTTGTTCTGCCTGCGTGTGTAATGTGTTAAGGCTGGTGCACACCTTGCTCAGCTGATCTTCCAGCTTTGCTTTAGCACTTCTGGTTTCATGTATGCGCAGCTCCAGGGCCGAGCCGGTGGCCTCGTGCTGCCTGCGCATGTCTGCCGCCGTCTGCGCCAGCAGGTTCTCCACCAGGGCCCGCAGAGATGCCGAGTTATTCCTCTCCTTCTCTGCCTTGCCGATGTTCACGTCAGAGAACGTCTCCCATTCCTGAGGAGTCACGGCGAGTCTGAAAAGAAAATTTAAGAAACAATCAAAACAGCATCGTAGCCTTGCATTTATAAGTCACGATACAAGCTAGTTAGAAGTTACAAGTTAGAAGGAACAGAAACAATAATTTAACTGGAAATTTGGAATAAAATACTTTGAGGAATGCTGGGAAAACCATTTTGTGATGAGCCAAAGTTCTCCTGAAGTGTTTTATCCCTTTTCTACCACAGCAATTTTGCAACAGGCACAATTTTTCATTTAAAATTATCACTAGCATTATTGTACTCGTTACTATTATACCCCTATCCATAAATGCTAAATAAATAATCTCACCAAAATAATCTTACCAAATTAACGATTATACACGTTTTCCCTTTTTTCCTTATTAGAATCGTTGATTGTTAGACTCACAGGTCCTTAGGGGTCCATTTAATTGAGCTGTTACTATAGAAACGGTTTTAAAACTATAAACCTGAGTTACATCAGTACTATATCAGAGTTGTTATTGAAAATGAATCATTTTCTGACCAATCAGATTTAAGAATTCAACAGAACTGTGAAATACCTGAAATAAATAATAAGGATATTGCACATGTATAAACTGTATATATCATGTTCAAGTTCAAGTTTTTCTTTATTGTCAACTCTTTCACATGTACAGTACATACAGTACATACTTGAACTTGATATACAAGTTCTCTAATGCGTTCTGATCGTAACAAGTTATGATATCGAATATGGAACTTATTCGTATGTCCTTACCCTCCATCAGGACGCTGCCCGGCTCCAGCCTGCTCCTTGGCGCCCGCTGTGGTGGTGCTGAGCAGGGAGCAGAAATCGTCGATGCGTTCGGCCTGAAATTTATCCCGCAGATCTTTCTCCAGGTAGTATTTGGCTGCGCGGTTGAGTCTAGGATGAGTAATGAGTAGGATGATTCAACCTCCAATCTTCAGCCAGGTTCAACCGTATTCATAAATAAATACATAAAACAAGACTATTCGTTCCAGGTTCACCTGATCTGCTCAATGATCTGCTCCAGAGTGCGCTGAAGGAGGGTTAACACTCCCTCGATCACGTCCTTTTCCTTCAGAAGCTCCGTCTCCAAGTTGTCATGAACAAGGTCTATTTCCACGCGCTTCTGCCTGATGAATACTCACAGATATTAGCATCCTCAGAGTGGTCTAATTAAGAGCAGTCATTTATGTTTCCCTGTGAGTCAGATTAGCGCCTCACCTCTCGTTCAGACAGTCCAGAGTGGCTTGGAGAGGTTCGGAGCAACTCCCCAGAGCTTTCTCTACTCGGCTCTTCATCGTCAGTAGCAGCTCGATCTCCTGCACCATCTCCTGCAGTTTCTGCTCCAGCTCCTGCCTCCAGAACTTAATATCTTTAAGTCTCTGCTCTGAGAGGAACAAATACACACACACACACACACACACACACACACACACACACACACACACACATACACACACACACACACCAACACACACACACACACACACACAGCATTAGATATCTCATGGCATTACCCAGCAGCTTTATACAAAAATAATATTTAGTTCTGATAGCACAGTTACCCAGGCGGTTGTTAGCATCCTGCTGCATGCGTTTCACCGTCTTCTCGCTCTCCTCTATCAGCCTCTTACACTCATCCGTGAGTCGCTCTGAGCGTGCTCGCTCAGCCTCAGCTCTCCTGAAGTGCACGTAGTTTGCATGTTCCCACTCAGGAGGCAGAAACTTAGGAGGTGCTTTTTCTACCTGAGACATTACACTGTAAAAGAAGGAAATCTAATGACAAAATGGTTTCTGGCATATAAAAGTAAAACAGAGCAAATGAAAAGACAACACACACACACACACACACACACACACACACACACACACACACACATCTAAACTGTGTTAAATGACAAAGATTCAAGATTTAAAGACAGATGATGTTGGGGCCAGTCTCACTGACAATACCAATGGATTCTAGAGCCTATGAGCAGCAACTGCAAATACACGGTCACACATAAGCTTCATCCTTGCGATTACGGGACCTTGATGGAACATACAGTTTAATAAGGTCAGAAAAATAAGTTGGGGCCAGATCATTCAATGATTTATAAACAAATACTAAAACCTTGAAATCAATCCTAAAACGCACTGAAAGTTATTGACGAGAGGCTAATATAGAGGCTAATATTACGCATCAATAGCCTGCAAGTAACCAACTGCAAGTGTGAGAGAGAAGCCTGACTGACACCAATATAAAGGCCATTAAAATAGTCTAACCGAGAAGAAATTTTAAATTTGTTTGTCAAATTTAAAATCGCTGACCATGATAACACCCAGATCTTTAACAGAGTATTTAATATAGGGAAGAAATGAACCTAATTCCATTTCCATTCCAATGCCATTTGGCTCGAATTCACAATTTCAGTTTTACTTTCATTAAAAAAAAAAAATAAAAAATCAAGGCCATCCACGCTTTGACATCTTTTAGGCAATCGGGCAATACATTTGGAGAGCTGGTATCATTTTACTTCAATGGCAGATAAAGTCATCTGCATAAGAGTGAAATGCAATGCCATACTTCCTTATAGACTCTAATGGAAGCAATAAACCAAATGATGCTGTAAGATCTAAAAGCACAAGAATAGCAGAATCTCCAGAATCTATACTCAATAAAAGATCATTAGTAACTTTTAAGAGTGCATTTTCAGTGCAACGAAATGCTTTAATTCCAGACTGATATATCTCTAAACATCCATGCAAATCTAAAATACATTGCAGCTGTAAACACACAGCTTTCTCCAATATTTTAGAAAGAAAAAAAAAAGTTTAGAGATTAGTTTGTTTTACTTAATTGTTGAACGACCGCATGTTTAAAGTTCAGTGGAACGACACGCAAGGTCAGGCTACTATTTATAATTTCAAGGATTATAGGTCCAATAGTTTCAAATGAGACATGTGGAGGGTTTCATGTGATTAATAACTTTTTCCAAGGAAGATAATGGCATTGGCAAAGACAGCACAATTGGTGACAAAGTTAAATGGGTCCTCAAAGGGAGGTGAAATATGTGTTCTGATATTGGCAATCTTGTCTATAATTTCTTTTAAAAACTTCTCACAGTCATCTAAACACACAGGTTGATAGGTATTTACTATGGCATTAATTGTACTGAAAAGAGTTTGTGGTTTATGGGATTTTTTTTTAATGATAAACAGTTATTTATCAGGTAACATTGAGGGGAGTGACATCTGCTCCAAGCCACCACTGGTGTCCCACAGGGCTCAGTATTTGGTCCTCTTCTTTTCTCCCTGCATACTATACATACTCATAATAACTGGTGAAGTTATTATGCTGATGAAACACAACTTATCTTCTCACTTTTCTCTTTCGCACCATCAGATACCACAGCTTCTGTTCGGATCTCAGCATGCCTGGCAGTCATATCATCATGGATGACGGCTCATCGGTTGAAGCTCAATCCTAGCACAACTGAACTGCTGATCATCCCAGATGATTCATCCCCAGGTCATGATCTTGCAATATCTCTGCATAACGATCTGATCTCCCCTTCAGCCAAAGCTCGCAACCTTGGGGTAACCATGGACAATCAACTGTCCTTTTCCTCGCACGTTGCTAATGTGACATGCTCACGTCAGTTCCTTCTCTACAACTTTAGAACGATTTGGCCATTTTTGTCCACACCGGCTGATCAGGTACTTGTTCAGTCTCTTGTCATCTCAAGACTGGACTACTGTAACTCACTGCTGTCAGGTCTACCTTTGAATGCATACCACCCGGCTGCTGCACTCAATGTGTGGAATGTAAAAAAAAATTAATGTAGGATCCAAGACAAAGAAACTAATGGTTCAATCTGCAGCATCATACAAGACACAGTTCTATGACTGAATGAGTACTTAGTCCAAATAGATTTGTACTTTTAATAGCCTTTAATTGTATTGAGTTTTTAATGAGACAGATTTATGGCTTTATCTGAAAATAACATGAACATCTTTAGTATAAGCAAATACAATATTTTCTTTTAATAAAATGAGCCTGTTGTACGTTTGATTTGTTATTTGATTAAATCTAATCTTCTAAGCACATTTTTCTGCATTAAATAACACGATGCATAACATTTTCCAAACCGTGAATTCACGTCGATGAATGTTTAACACTTTCCAGCCTTGAAGAAAACTTTTGTGAATGTTGACTTTTGGACAATCAATAAATAAGCCAAATGAATGCTTGACTTACAGTTTTCACAATTCTTTGAAAAAGAATATTACAAATAAAATTTTGCAGTTCCCTTGTCTGTTTGTAGCGCAATCTTGTTCAGTCTAATATGAGGTACAGGGAAATACGGTGTATGGTTGACGATGGCGTAGATTGACATGCATCTTGGAAATAAACGCCATTAAACCAGCTTTACACAAAGGACTACTTTACCCATTTTTTGTTTACTCTTAGAACTATTCTGCAGTGAAAGTGAAAAAGATAGAAACAGGCTTATAGTGTAAGTGTAGTACTTTTCCTTCTTCTACATTTAAAGTAATTAACTTCTCCAGAAAGTGAACACTGATCCTGTCCATATATAAGATGAAAATTGGTAGGTAACGGTGTCAGTTATGCATAGTTGCTTACTCTTATCATTTAGAGGTCTGGTTATAATTACTGTTAGTTTAACCTTCTGTTCGATTTTTTTGTGTTTTATATTATTGGGTGGAGTGTATGTGAAGAACACGGTCTAGGAATTACAACGAAGCAGGTCATCAAAATGACTTGGCCAAAGTGGTGAACTGAAGAAGTGTAAATGGGGAAATCACCTTATCAAACTTTGGAAACTTAAAAACATTGTGATTGGTAAGTGTATTTTTATTTGTTTTTAGAACTGTTCTTTTCTCTGTCATATTGAAAGTTTTAGTTCTTTCACCAGTGGTGTATTGTAAAATATGTGCTTTATGTCTCTCATTTTATCTAAATGGATTATTGTATGCTTCTGTTCTAGAGGCTGTAAAAAGAAAATCTATTTATGCACAGACAACTGAGTTGGAGGTTGAAAAGTGTATTAAACAGTGGTTTCATCTGGCTGGTGACCATGAGGGTGGCACAAAAAGAACAGATTTAACAAATTCATTAATTGCTTGGTATAAATACTCTTTGGTATTTTGACTATTCATTTGTTGTTGTTTTTTATGTATTTAAGCTTTTCCCCCCTTTTGCATCAATTAAACTCTATACATTGCAATTGTGTGATTTTCATTCTTTTACCTTGCACAATATAATTATATATGGTTAATTTCTGGTTCGGTTTTTGGGATTCTGACATAATATTGGTCCAGATATGGCTGTTCCTGGAGCTTCTGGATAAGTCCTGGCTGAGTCCTGAGGTAAGGGTGGAGGCATTTTGGCTCTTTACTGGCTGACATCTGTGGAGTAAGGGCTGATTTCTGATCTGGAGTGGAAGTGTTAAACAAATGACATAGTCGAGCTGGCACACAGGAAGGGAACAGAGACCTTAACTAAAACAGGCTCATGATTGAAACTCTTTTACCCTTCACATACTTCTGTATTAAATACATTTAAACTACATAAAAGTGTGTCACAGCTCATGTATAGAACCTGCCACAAACTGTAGCCTAGGATTAAAATCCTGTCATGATTTGGCATGATTCCAGAAAAATATCTGAAAAGTCAGTGATGAAATCCTTATTATCTTTAGGTGGCCAATATACCACAGCACACAACACCGGCTGGAATCAATCCAACTCAATAACCATCAGTTCAAAGCTGGAATACGTCTGATGACAGTTGATGACATATCAATTTGTCCCTAAAAACTGTAGATACTCCTCCTACTCATCCGGGTGACCTCGGAGAGTTAATATATGTACAATCAACAGGTAAATCCTCCGAAAATAAATATATATAATATTAGTCTGATTTATGGTTTATAATGTGGCTATTTTCATAATAAAACTATAATCAAATATATCTCTTTAGGTATAAAGAAGGATTAAAATAAACAGTTTATAGTTATTATTATTTACTGACTCAGGTTTAATTTTCTAAATCGAGGTGTGTTGCATTACGTATATTTAAATGATGTTTTTTTTTTTATTTAATTCTACTGGGATGATCAGGATGAATTTTCATTCTAATAAAGTAGACAGTGTTAATATTACTCGTGTGTATAATAATTACTGTTGCATTTGTCTCAAAAACTATATACATCAAACAAATAACGAAAAAAAATTAATCGACTGATCAAAAGAAGTTAAAGATTTTATCAATTAGAAAATATTTTATATTTGTTCTATTTTTAGGGGACGCTTAGATTTTTAGATTTAGGCTTACAAAATCGACACAAAAACTTATTTTAAACGGATTCCAGTCTGTTTTTATTATTATTATTATTATTATTATTATTATTATTATTATTATTATTATTATTATTATTATTATTTCATGAATTAATTGAATTCAAATCCATTTTCAATTCAGTTTATTTGTACAACGCTTTTAAAGCATCTTTACAGAAATATGGAAACAGAAGAGAGAGAAGAAGAAATATAGAAAAAATATAGTAGAAGAAGAAGAAGAAGAAGAAGAAGAAGAAGAAGAAGAAGAAGAAGAAATAAGAATAATAGAAAATAAGCGAATAAATACAATTAAAGTTTACAATTAAAAGTAAAAAAAATATATTAACTATACTATACTATATACTGTATTTATCCATATCCCTAAATTGCAGTTATAATCCCTGTAAAATGAGATTAACAAATCCTTGATTAGCTTTAAATGTCTCAATAATTTGATTTTCTTAGATAGAAAGCTAACTTGGTCAACAACATTACTGAGATCTTGTAATAAATGGACATTTATTTGGTTAAATTCACGACCTACACAGAAATCATATTACATATGACGCTTTTTAGGATTAAACTCACCTACCTGGATGATTATAACTTGTAAAAGTAGTTTATTTATGTAAATGTTTAACCGCTAATCCGAGCACAACTTCTAACTATCCGTCTAGTAAACACACGGTTGCCATAGCAGCCTCAATGTCAGCTCCCGATGTGAGCGGGACAAAAAACAGTTGCTATGGAGAACAGATAAACAAACGGGGATGTGGGCGGAGCTACGACAAACAATAGTTTTTATTTATATGTTTTTATTTTTTTAATACAATTAAAAGCAATATGTAACTATAGACTTAGGAATTAAATTGTGGATAAAATAAAAACAAAATATTAGTAAGCATCACTTGTTTCAGCATGTATCTATGCATTGAGATTATATATATATATATATATATATATATATATATATATATATATATATATATATATATATATATATATATATATATATATAAATAATTTCTATATTTTTTACAGTATAAATTATACAGTTGTGACAAGAAAAAAAAATAAATCAGTTACCTCAAATATTAAAATAATCCTTCACACTATGTTTAAACAAAACATCTTTAAAATAACACGAGACACCTCTGGCTTGACAAATCAGCGTAATAAACACAGAAATAAAAAGAAATACAAGTAAAATAATTCATACAGTAATTCATCTAATAATGGCATGTAACACAGTATTATGTGTTGTACAAACTACACGTGTTGAGTCATAGGAATCAGTGCAAAGTGATAGTTTCCAACATTACGTACTTCTTTTGTAACGGATTTAAATAAAGGTGACCAACTATAAAATAACACAGTGATTATAGTACATTACAGTACATGAATAAAGGAGCTGGGGAAAAAAGTAGATAAAAAAAAACTTAAAATATTACACTGACCATAAAGCATGATAAATTATAATTTGCTCTGAATGTTTCTAAATTAAGGTTTTTCGTCCAGTCTCTGCGAGCAAGCGGTATTGAAATTGTACAGTTAAAATAATTAAATTAAAGGCCTTATGAATATCAGTGGTGAGAAAATGCAACACTAACAGTAAAAAATCAAGACACAAAAAGGGCAAAGGAGAAAGATAAATCTTAGGATGAGTTTAAAAGGTTTTGTATTCGGATAAAATTGCACTTGTGTAATAAATTCTTCAGGTTTTTATGTTGACGAAAAAAGAGCATCCGATGGTGATCGGCATCTGCCGGCTTCTTCGTGTAGTCCTAACTGGACAAAACCTGGTCGAACCTGTTAACGTTCTCAAGTAAAAAGCCTTCTTCGATCGCTGCTTGTGACTCATGAACCTGCAGGATAGAATGTGAGGTATGGTGAAGCCAGGACTAGCAAGATACTCTTCTTATTGTTATTATAAATAACATTTCACAGTAATGATTTAAATAGATTTGTTTTCATATAGAACTGCTTATATACTCACTTGAAAGGGTTCACTGATACCCACAATGCACTGCAGGTTACTACTGTAGTAGCATAGAACACATTTGCCGCCTACAACCGGGATCTCTTCTTTGCTTACATAAACCTGTAAACAACATTAAAAATTAATAGAAAATTAATTCATTATATATTCAAAATCTGGCATGTGGCAGATTTCCAGTATGTTACCTGGATGAGCTCATTATTGAAGACCACCTGGTCATCTTTTACCCAGGTATAGGTGATGTAGTCAGTAAGGCTGCAGAAGCCAACCTGCAGAGAGAGAGAGAGAGAGCGAGAGAGAGCGAGAGAGAGAGAGAGAGAGAGAGAGAGAGAGAGAGAGAGAGAGAAAGAGAGAGAGAGAGCAAGCCTATATAAAACACTGTCATTTATCAACTGCACAAATTCAGCTTTCAGATTTATCTTTAGTAGTGTTAGTGCAGAGACGTCACCAATCCGATCTGACCCTAGCATCAGCATGGGGTTATACGGGGATCTCAGATATATGATGGATATGAGAGATATCGGAAAAGCGATCCTGTGACAAATTCCAAAATCCTGGAATTTTTTTGGAATTATTTTGTTTTGCTGTTATTAGTATTGTTATAATAGTTCTACTTTACACACTATGCTACAGGTTTTACAGTATGCAAATTGCTTTTTGAGTTTAACTGTCAAGTGCTTTAGTAAAAAAAAATCACACTAAGCTTTTTTGCTTAGTAGAGTTTAAATACAACAGTAAAGGGAATTGATACTTCAGGTTTCAGTATAAGTATCGGTTCAAACTTTTCATGCAAGTTAGATAGATAGTATGGCCTACTACAAAAAGAGTGAGAGAGAGTGAGAAAAAGAGAGAGACCGTGAGAGAGAAACACAGAGAGACATTTCATCCCTCACTCCTCCAAAAGTGAGTGCAGGCCCAGATCCTGACCTTATAAAGGCCAATCCAGTCCCAAGCACTTGAAGGAAACTGCTCCAGAGGACTATAAGTCACCACAGCGTCCATGTCTGCACTCCATTTGCCCTCAGCACACACACGCACTAGTGGAGTCTCGTACAGCTTCCTCAGCTACAGGGATACACATCCACATTACTTATATATACACACATACACATCTCACTCTCACACACTATATATATAAAATATATTAAAAAAAAAAAAAAACATACTTCATACATACATCATATTACAAGTCTTTTTTTTTGTCAAAAATATTTAAATAAATGCAATTTTGCATTCTTGTTTTTTATTCTTCTCTCATTCATTGCCTTAAACCATGTCTTATTTCCTGAGGGTATAAATTGGAGTTTCACACATAATCACTAGGTTTTTCAGTTTTTTTTCCACATGTTTTCTCAGTAGTCCAGTAGATTCAGTGACCACAAAAATGGACTAATTGGACAAACATTTGCTTTGAGTACATAACTTTAATTAATTAGCATATTTTTGAGTAATTAACATATCTTTATATCTATATATAAGTTCAAATGATCACAACCTACATGTGTAATTCTGGATCACTTTCTTTAAGGATGCCAATACTTCTAAACAGCAGTGCCGTTCCTAATATAAAGACGAAATAGAAAAAAGGTCATTTGAGCCTCACCTCCAGTGTGAAGATGCCGATGACGGGTTTATGGTCACTGATGCTGTACTCCATGTTGCTGGTGTAAGTGTCCTGCACGACTCTGAGAGGAAATTCATCCAACGGCTCCTCAAGCTGCTTCTGCTCATCATCTGCATCATTATGCTTTATATCTGCATTCTCAGGTCGAGGTTTGGGGTTCATCCACCACAGGATCCGGTCACACCATGCAGGCTTCCGCTTTTTCCCGCTGCTCAGTCATGTGAGTCAAGTAAATACGAAGACGAGAGGAGAGGAGAGGAGGAAGGACAAGAGAAAAGACAAGAGAAGAAATGAGGAGAGGAGAGAAGAAAGGACAAGAGAGAAGAGAAGAGAAGAAGAGAAGAGAAGAGAAGAGAAGAGAAGAGAAGAGAAGAGAAGAGAAGAGAAGAGAAGAGAAGAGAAGAGAAGAGAAATGATGCTATTTAACAGTGGAAATCTCAGTGATGTATCTTCTTGTGATGCTTTCATGGTTGTTTATAACAGAGTGATTATACTGAGTGAATTGTTCGTCTCTATAGCAACAAGAATATCATCTCTGCTTTTACACCAAAGAGCAGTGAGTTTTTTTAAAATGGAACAAACACACACACACACACACACACACAGATGACTAAACACATAGCACATAGTGTGTATGGTTAGTTAATTACACACAGATAAGAGTTCTACTAAACTAATGCATGATTATTAAATGATCATCAAGGATAAAATACAAGAAAAGAGGTTAAAGGTGGGGTCTCCGATGTTTGAAAGCCAATGTTGACATTCGAAATCACCAAAACAAACACGCCCCTAACCCCAATGGGTCACACCCCTGTATTGATAGCTCCGCCCACACATACATACGTAACCCAGGCAAATAATGGAAAGAACTGTGTCTTTATCATAGCTGAAGGGAAGAACAATACGATTGAAGATAAACAAACAAGTAAAAATGACACACATGATTATGCAAGCACGTTATTGACTCCCGAGTCAATAACTCCTGAGCTAAACGCTGTTACTACACAAAACGCGGTTGTAGCTGCCTCTCTACATTACTACGATAGAAAAGAGGTGTTATTTGTGTAGTAACAGCGTTTAGCTCAGGAGTTATTGACTCGGGAAACTCCAACCTGTGAATATGTAGCCGACTTCCTGCTCCTTCAGTTCTCTCCAGCGCTGGAAAGCTGATCCTATATTAACACGTCCTACTTCTTGCCTTATCGTAAGCCTTTCTTCTGTTTTTATCCTCCAGGTCAATGTTAAAATCGCTTTCTGCTAATGTCACACATGCGCACTGAACACTCTCTCCGCCCATATTGACAATACACAGCCCTTTCTGCTCATTGGCTACACGTTAGTTTTGTATTTGTTTTGTTTGTCGTCCCGACTCAGTTTTCTGAAGCATTTCTCAAACAACGGAGACCGCACCTTTAAGTGACATTAATAAATAAATAAATAAATAAATAAATAAATAAATAAATGTAATTAAATTTAAATAAATCAATTGATATAAAAAAAAAGAAATAATAAATGAATGACCTTTTTAAAAGGGATAAACAGAAAAATAATATTTTAAAAGATGTACACTATAAATATTTTAAAATGAAAAACAAATGTAATAATTACTTTAATAGTATAAATATATATATTCAGGTTATTCCGACTTATTTAATTTATGCTTTTCCTATCACAGTTTCACAAGTATTAGTATGTCTGACTTATTCCAGTGAGAGTGTTAGCAGCGTGATCACATGACGCTCTGTAAGATGTATTATACACTAATGTAGCTAGTTTAGTATGAGGGAACTAGAACAGTGCGCTGTGTCCATCAGTCCGAGTGAAAGTGGACGTCACAGGAGAGCGTTAGTCAGAATAAGTAAAGGTTTTTTTTCTATGAGGGATTTTATTTAAGAATTTAATTCTTACGTAAGACCGAACCAAGCCGTCTGTATCCTGCGAGTATAAGAAGAGGACAAAACCTGAGTGACTGTAATGCAATACAGCTGTAACGCAGCCCGGTGGAGGGGACGGTGTCTCAGGTTACTCTACTGGTGTCTGAACTCACCTGGAGTCATATTTATCGGAATTCAAGTCAAATTTATAGGTAGGCTGAAAATTGAGAGGTCCTTCTTCGAACTGCTGCAGTCTGGGAATTTTTTTTTTCATCATAGTCAGCTGAAAAGACAAAAAGAGTATTACGGCGAGGGTCAAAAAAAAAAATTGCTGAAGGTGTTGCTATGGGAACAGAATGATGTGGCGTCGTGTACCTGGTCTTTAGACCACAGAAGGTTGAAATTCTTGCTGTTGATGCAGTTTCGGATGAAGTGCATCCCATGGTCTTCGATACGAAAATTCAAGTCTCCGAACCAGAAGACGAGCCTAAAAACAAATATAAATAAATATATCTGATCGCTTAAAGTCAGTAATCATTATGCAGACGATTGGTCACGAATCCTCTAATCTGATTGGTCATTGAGTAATTACCTGCACACTTTAATTTAACGCACTTTACCTTTATCTCTCCGAGGTGAATAATAATCCAGACCAAACTGTGTGTGTTTTATTAAAATATACGTGTTGATGTGGTGAAGTTTGAGTAAAATAAAATGAGACGTTTATTTAACATTTATAGGAGTCTCCAGTGTCAGTGCTTTGTAACAGTCAGTTCTGTTTTTAACATGACAGGCTTTTTTTTGTCTTACTGCCTTGTAGAGATTAAAGAAGGTAAGACAAGGTATATGTGTTGATTTCACAATGTTAAACATAACTATAAATGGATAAAAAAAAATGGTCCTTGCATACATTCTTCATAGGAAGGCTGTAATTGCTGTGCTATGAGGAATAAGTTAAAGACGTGCTGCACACTCACTTGTGGTCTAAAATAGACAGAGTTTCTTTGCCATCAAAGGTCTGGGAGTTGAAGATGTGTTCGGACTCCTCCACTCTTTCTGAGGCGTTATGGATGTGCGCTGCCAGGTGACAGTTGAGGAAGCAGAGCGAATGGCCGTACAAAGAGAAACGGATGCTTACGCCACCTTTATTTCCCTGAGCAGGAAAGAGACAATGACGATAATAAACTTAATAATAATAATAATAAACTTTATTTTCTATAGCACCTGTAAAAGTAACCTCTCAAAGCAGAAAAAGAAGAAAGAGTAAACATGCAATTATACAAATAATATGTTAAAATAAGTAGGATATAAAAACACACCACATAAGAACATATTATCTAAACAAGTTTAAAACGATTTAATACATAAAACGAGCATCTGTATGTTTATGTAAAATTCCTAATACGGACTTGTATGAGATCTATAAAGCAAACGATTTGTCAATTAATAATGCTGACATCTGTGTGTGTGTGTGTGTGTGTCTGTGCGCGTGTGTGTTTGTGTGCGTGTCAGTGTGTGTGTGCATGCCTGTGTGTGTGTGTTTGTGTGTCAGTGTGTGCGTATGTTTTGGGGGCATTGGACATCCCATTTGTGATTACATTCTTTGTAATCTTGTGTTTATTTACAGGTGCTTACCCAGTATCCGTACATCCCAGTGCGAGTGTATGTGGTCCGGATGTCTCTGATAAACGGGACGTGCTCTAACTTAGAAAAGAACAGCAGCAGCAGACCCTGCATCCTCACAGAGGACACCTGAGGAAAGAAACACAGAGGCTTCGTGTGTCATTCTGTCAGCTTTAGAAAGCTTGGGTCCGGATCGGTGATGAATCTGTTACTGATGTCTCCGATTTTAATGATGGTCCTTGTGGCTTTACTCCTTAACAGGTCTAAAGACGTTTGTGTTCAGGCGAGGATACAAATTAACCTTACCTCGTTCTCATCACACATACTGTACTTGTGCTGTTTTTTTTTCTTTTCCTTACCAGCCTGACTAGATTATTTCCCTTGTTTCAGGTTGTGGATTCCCGTTTTATTCAAGCACATCAAGGTAGTGGGGTGAATATTGCATCTGAGAAAACCCTTAAAGTGTTCAGAAGATATGAAAAAACTATGCATTGATTGAAAAACTGACCATTCGCTGATAAACATTATTACCATGGCAACCGGTGGTAGAAATGCCTACTTCATAGCACATCGACTGGATAGCGATTTTCCCATCAAGGAGTATAACAAGCACATGACCGGCTCTAACTGGATTCTGCCTCTCGAACCTGCACTCCTAACATGCTTTCTCCTGTTCTCTCCCTTCCTTCTTTCAGTTTAACTCTGGAGTACTTTGTCTCCCAAAATCAGAAGTTGACAATAACCTGTAACATGGAGAAATTCTGTAGAAGCTAAGTATTGGTTAGTGAGTAGAAAGAAAAGAAGGCGTACTTTAATATAACCCAGAGGAGTCAACGTATTCATAAAGAGGCAAGTCCAGGAATCTCCAAAAGCTAGATCTGTGACGAACTTAAGAGGTGCTGCTCTCACTTCCTGTAGCCTGGGGAAGAAATAGAGAACAGCAACAGAGGCTTAGACAAGCACGTTTGTATACGATAATGTTGTGAATCTCAGCATCAGTCAATCTCTCTGAACTCGGTGCCGTGACCCGGATGGCTCATGTCAACACTATTACATAAG
This sequence comes from Tachysurus fulvidraco, assembly GCF_022655615.1. Lineage (NCBI taxonomy): Eukaryota > Metazoa > Chordata > Actinopteri > Siluriformes > Bagridae > Tachysurus > Tachysurus fulvidraco. Next base: position 19,902,989 of record NC_062528.1, on the reverse strand, counting down.
AGAAACTAAGAGAAACGAATCGATCGGGTGTATTCGATGTTGTACCCGGCATTGTACGACATTTGAATGTAAAACTGCACACTTTACTCTCGAATCGTGAATACTATGTAGGTCTTTCATGTAAGAACATTTGAGGCTGAGTGCGAAAAGCCCATCAGCACCGACCCGATTACATAGAGGTCTGCTTTCTTCTGGGAACTGAGCTGCAGGAGAGACGCGACGTCATCAGGAGGCTCCGCTATAGCCACGTTCCATGTGACCATGAAAAGCCTGGAGGGGAGGAGAAACATGGAGAAATGTGTTAAAGAAAGCTGATAATTGTATTTTTAAAGCTATATTAGCATATCGGGTATACAGATGGCTAGAACAGGTAAAAAAAAAAAAACATAAAATTGAAATGAAGACAACTATTCACAGCCTACTGTGTGTTCATTCTGATTAACTGCGAAGAACTCCGAGCAACTGAATTACCAAAAAAAGAAAAAAATTCAGCTCATATTTTTATCTGTAACCTTAGGGGCTAAAAATGATCTTATTCTGTATTTATTCTGAGATCTGCTCAGCACGTATTGTTCTGAATATAAATCATTCAAACAAGATTTTCCCGTTTTACTACGTCTGCGATTTTTAGTTTTCAGATCTTTTTAGTATTACAAAGCACTGATACACAATAAGGTTTCAATCTTTATTAATTACATACGGCTAATATTTGTATATGAACGTGTAACACACAGAATGAAAACTTTATAACACAAAACAACTAAATCGATTTATTTTCGTTCACATTGATCAGCATTCTTTCACAAAAGGCATCTGTCCCGGTGGATAAATCCTGTGCACATCGACCGTGTTACACAACCGTGTGCTGTGTTCCCATAAACAACACTTCATAGCTTTTGAACAAGAACTTAATCCACTTGTTCTGCCTGAGAAAGGTAATCCCTGCAGTCTAATCCCTGGCAGATCTCTTTTAGGCCAGAATGAAAGAGTTTAGTGTTCGAGCTTCAGATCTCTGACATGTGACACAACTACGCTCCGGACATGTTGTAACTGCAGCACGATTATCTGGCTCTCAGACACATCCAATAACTGGCTATCATCATATTTATATAGAACTATTTACATCCTAATAAAACTAGAAGCATATAATACTCAAGTGACATGTAGTTATAGGATAAACATCTACAGGTCTGACAGTGGTATCTGTATATCTGTATAAATCTTATTCTACTTCCAAAAATAGAAATAGTTTAAATTCTTCAAGGAACAACACATTGTTCTGTTTAGGAAAACCCACAAAGTCTCCAGAAATATCCAGCACAATCACTGAATTAATGAATAACTGAATAAATAAATTCATTCATTCCTGCATTAAAAATCTCCTTTGTTCAATTTTAGCATTTAACTGGCTTTTATTATTTGTGTATTTTTTTCCATCCATGTAATTATTTAAAATTTATTTATTCTATTTTCCCCCACTTTTTTAGTAAATATTTGTATATTCACAGATTACTATTTTGTATATATTTATTTGATTGTTTTTCTTCTTCTTCTTCTTGTCATCTGCCAGTTTTACGATTTTATTTTTGACTTAAATATTTTGGCATGTGACATGTATAAATAAATAAAACAAATATATAAATATATAAAGAAATATAAATAAAAAAGATAAATGCACCTGAAAGTGTCAATATTATGCTTCTTGTGCTCCAGACAGAGAGAGTTCAGCGATGTTAACGTTTCCTGCTCCATCACATCACCTGAAAAGACAGATACTGATAGCAAATAACAATAACAACAAAAACTATTATTACTACTACTACTACTACTAATAATAATAATAATAATAATAATAATGATGATAAACTAACAAATAAAAATGTTATACAATACTATAATATACCAATACTACAATTAATAATAAAATAGTAATTTGGACACCTTTAAATGGTGATTAAAAATAATAATAAAATAAAATAATTCTAAAGTAAAAAAAATTTAATTAAATTAAATAAAATATAATAAAATTAAATTAAACAAAATTAAATTAAATAAAAATAAATAAAAATAAAACAAAATTATTAATAAACTATTATTTACCTGTTTTATATTAAACACAGACTATTTAACATTTTTATGTTAAACATAGACTATTTAACTGTTTTATATTAAACACAGACTATTTAACACTTTTATATTAAACACAGACTATTTAACTGTTTTATATTAAACACAGACTATTTAACTGTTTTATATTAAACACAGACTATTTAACTGTTTTATATTAAACACAGACTATTTAACTGTTTTATATTAAACACAGACTATTTAACTGTTTTATATTAAACACAGACTATTTAACTGTTTTATATTAAACACAGACTATTTAACTGTTTTATATTAAACACAGACTATTTAACATTTTTATATTAAACATAGACTATTATTTACCTGTTTTATATTAAACACAGACTATTTAACTGTTTTATATTAAACATAGACTAACTGTTTTATATTAAACACAGACTATTTAACATTTTTATATTAAACATAGACTATTATTTACCTGTTTTATATTAAACACAGACTATTTACCTGTTTTATATTAAACACAGACTATTTACCTGTTTTATATTAAACACAGACTATTTAACTGTTTTATATTAAACAGAGACTTTTATATTAAACACAGACTATTTACCTGTTTATATTAAACACAGACTATTTACCTGTTTTATATTAAACACTATTAGACTATTTAACTGTTTTATATTAAACACTATTAGACTATTTAACTGTTTTATATTAAACACAGACTATTTAACTGTTTTATATTAAACACTATTAGACTATTTAACTGTTTATATTTAACACAGACCATTTAACTGAAAGACGGTTAATGACAGTTGGACTGTTGGCGTCTCACACACAACAACGAGCTTAAAGTAAAAACTGTACAAATCATTTGTTAAGACACAAATAATTACCATGAAGTACAGAATAAATCCGTATCCTTTCCCTCTACAGCCTGCAGGGATCTTCACTGTACTGGTGTAGGATCGTAGTAAACTATTTTAACCGCCCACTTCCTTACTGTTTACAACCGGACGCTAACGGCTCGGTTCTAAATCGCGCACTGATCCCTATACACGTGTCTTACATAGAGCACTAGATTTAACAAAGTGCACTAGATTTCTAGGGCACTATATGTAACAAAGTAATGTATTTGGTACTCGGTCTGTCACGTTCATACGGGAAATAATAGTGAAACGTTTTTATCAACATGGCCGTCATATTTCAAAATAAGAGCACGGATATCCATATAAATTAGTAAAAGTATTCAAATGATTATATAGTAAACGAGAATTCGAGGCACCCTTAGTTAGTCAAATAAATTTAAATAATTAATTTATTTAAATGATTTACATTTAGCTATTTACATTTCCGATAATGTAACGTAATAAAGTGTTTTATTATTTTTACTTTCTTTTAGTTTACCGTTTTGGAGCTTGAATTATACCACTTTTTACGTATAATAAACAATAAAAAAAGATATATGTTCTGTTATGTTTTTTTTGTTGTTGTTGAATCATATGTCTTTGTACGCCTTTGTACGCCTCGAATCATTTCATATGGCGAAGCACTTCATTTCTCAGCCGAACTGTGTGTTCCTGCACGGTGATGTGTAACCACAACGGCATTTTATTACGAGAATTTCCTGTACATGTTACTACCTGCCTTGTGTTGCAGACCAGGAGTTAAACCGAAACATTCAGCTAATGCAAAAGCTTTCTGTTTCTCTGTACTTGTATCTGCTTATTTGTCATCATAATCCCTCTTCCTTTATAATATGAGCATCGTAGACACTGTCAACATTTACACCTTCCTTATTTGTGTCGTAGCCTAATTGACTTAACTAGATTTAATTCTGATTATTTGATATAAAATAAGATCTTTGCTGAAGACTATTTGAAGCTCTACAAGTCTACTACTTTCCTAATATGGTGAACATTTTAACATTCATGGGTTTTATTTCCTAGTTTCCATTTATCACGTTTCTCTGTTCTGTTTTTTACTTATTTCCATTTTACCCTTGTAATGGTGTCTTTTTTATTTTTAATCCTTATGTGTTATGTCCTTTAATGAACATTTACATTGTTATGCTGTATTAGCAAAATAACCTGAAATAATATGTCGAACATGATCAGAAATTTCGAGATAAGCCATGGTCTTAGAAGAAGAAAAAACCTGCTTTATGGTCTGAAGAGCATGTCGGCCTCTTCACACTGTGTGTTTTGAGAAATGGATATCATGCTGAACCAAAATTTGTGTGTTTATACAGTAGTGTTATAACGTCTGAATGGTCTATTGCATGGCTAATGATGCTAACATGAGACACTAAGAGTGGTGCTCATAAGGACTTATTACACAGAAAAATAGACAGTAACTACCCAAATTGTGTGTGTTTACATTTGTACAAGTTGTACTTTTGAGCTGATGAGTGCTTTTGGAAGTGATGTCATGACATAAGGTCTTGCTAACGCTAACTCTAGTAGGAATCAAAATACGTGTTGGGGCAAAGCTTTGGGTTTATTCAGGGGATGAGTTAAACGCTGTTGTAAACTTTTTCCAGAGAAGACCAGGAGACCCTGATATCCTTGTGCAGTAGTCTTTATTGTAGATACACGATGAAACGAGTCTGCAAGTCAGAGCGTACTGGCACGGGCGCTGCAGTCATCAAGTTTGACTTAAAGTTGTATTACATTGTAAATATACACATTTTAGGGGGCATTCCCATCAGATAGAGACAAAACACTCAGGTGACAATCAAAGCATGAAAGGATGTAACAGCCCCACACCAGATCCTGGACTTTCACCCTTAATACCATTAACATAACAGTCTTTCTCAGACCCCTTCATTATCATAGAAACAAATTCACCTCTAATGTTTGGCATTCCTTCTTGACTCAGACCTTGAACCCCATTGCCAAATTAAACAAGGGGACAAATGTCACAAAGGACAGATGATATCCTGAGTTACCATTGACCCTTTCCTTTCATATTAATGAGATACAGGGACCACAAAGACTAATGTAAAGTTTGAATTGAACTAGCCTTGTAAGTTGATTGGGCTTTTATATGATGCACAGAAATATGCTAGAACTAAAAGGAAATAAAACAATGAATTATTTTCCCACAACGCACATGGATGGCACTGCAAAGTCGTGGAAAAATCTTACTTTCTTTCTCTGGAGATCCAAGTCGGTGACGTTAGTAAGAATCCGGTATTATTGTACAAATACAATATAATACATTATGATAAAGTTTACAGTATAAATTAGAAACACACCTGATGCGCTTTCTTTTTTGCTTTTATTTCTCTTGAAGAGTTTATGAACCTTGCTGTGTCTTTTGTAGTTAATTAGAGAACTCTAAATTTCCACATATTTATCTGTTAGAGACACGTTTAATCGGCACGTTTAATTCATACACTGTTACCAGTATACTGTTATTTCCTCAGCTTTATACTTTTCCCTTTGAACAGAACACTGTATTACGTCTTTTAAAAGCAGCCACTTATTTGCAGACCCAAGACTATTTCTGAGAATATTTCAGCTTGGCTCTTTGGGCTAAACAACCAGCTTTCCTTTCTGCTACATGTGTGCCAATAAAAAAAACAAAAAGTTTAGAACGCTTCCTAATCAAGAAGACGATACACTATAATGGTGTGTTATTTTTTTTACATTTACAGCATTTTAGCAGACACCCTTATCCAGAGTGACTTACAACTGAGCAACTGGGGTTTGAACCTATGACCTTCCGATCAGTAGCGCAACAGCTTAACCACTGAGCTACCATATCCACTACTGTATAGCTCAACTGGTTAAGGTGCTGCCACTGCTGGGCCCTTGAGCAAGGCCCTCAACCCTCAATGCTCCAGGGGCGCTGTATCAAAGCTGCCCCTGCACTCTGACCCCAACCTTCTCAGTTGGGGTATGTTAGGAAAAGAATTGTGGCGATAATAAAGGCTTTTTTTGCGAATTCTATATAATGAAGACTTTCAGGCTTCTGTCTTTCTTTCTTTCTTTCTTTCTTTCTTTCTTTCTTTCTTTCTCTCTACACACATCTATTGTGGCTCCTGTCACTCTACCATGTCTTTCATCTTGTGATGTTTTTTACGGAAGCAAATGGTCTAAAATCCCCCTGTACATTATGACTCACAGCCCTTTAGGCAGATTCAGATCGACTGTCCATGAAGCCAGACAGAGATCTGAGACAGCGCTGCATTCCAAGTGCACGTGTCATAACATATAACTAATCCTGTATTTAATCCTTTGTACATTTTGTTTTGTCCTGTTTTCTGTACATACCTTTCAAATTCATGGTTGTTAACATGTAATAGTTTTAGTCTAGGATTTCTGGGACCATACAATATTTTTGCACTTGTTCTCTCTCTCTTGCTCTCTCTCTCTGTGTGTTTAGGACATGTCCTGTCGGTAGAGTTCTGAATATCTTAATCTTAAAGTGTTTTTCAGAACTATCTTTCCATTTTTTAAATATTTTAAAAATGCAGCAAATGTGGATTAATTTACAGAATAAAACTTCAAGTATATATGGGGGCACGGTGGCTTAGTGGTTAGCACATTCGCCTCACACCTCCAGTGTTGGGGTTCGATTCCTGCCTCCGCCTTGTGTGTGTGGAGTTTGCATGTTCACGGGGAGCCTGTGCCTATCTCAGGCGTCACCGGGCATCGAGGCAGGATACACCCTGGACGGAGTGCCAACCAATCGCAGGGCACACACACACTCTCATTCACTCACACACTACGGACAATTTTCCAGAGATGTCAATCAACCTACCATGCATGTCTTTGTACCGGGGAGGAAACCGAGTACCCGGAGGCAACCCCTGAGGCACGGGGAGAACATGCAAACTCCACACACACAAGGGGGAGGCGGGAATCGAACGCCCAACCATGGAGGTGTGAGGAAAACGTGCTAACCACTAAGCCACCGTGTCACCCTGACTGAATTCAGTTAATCATCATTTCAATTATAGTTACAACAACTACGAAATACGTACAGTACAGAACCATTTCCACTGTTTCCTTTGCCCCCTATTAAGTCATGCTTAATTAAGTCTCTAGCATTATAATAGATATTATTCATATCTAAAAGCATATTTTTGTTCAATATGTAATGTTCTTTTTTTTTTTTTACCATATTAAACATCCTTCGAAATTAGGAAGTTCTATTCTTTCTATTCCTGTAGTTCTTATGTAAAAAATGATCTAACTTCCAGTGCCATTTCTAAAATTTACACAAAGACCAACGGAATAGACAGAACGATTTACTTGTAATTTCGATCTAGTCCAAAGCTTAAAGCTTAAGCAAAGTTTTCCAAGAAGCCAAAAAAACCACGTCGATGATTGGATGTCTTCCTCACTTCTCACTCGACAGTGCTGTTAATATGAAGCTCATATGAAAGAAGACACTCAGGACTTTAAAAACTACTTTTTATAGTGTTTCATCAGTATTTCTGGTTTTCTCTAGACGACTAAGGGTTAATATATTCATAGAAAAGCTCCAAAAAACAAAAACGGTTATTTTTTTCCACACCAATTGTTTGTATCTTCGAAGTAAACATTGACATCAACCATATTTCCTCTCTCTGCGACGACTCGAGTTCTTGTTCATAAGCAGCTCAAATTTAAAGGTGTTTATCATCAACCAAATAAGTTCAATGTAAGCTTATCACAGGGCTCTCAAGTTTTGAAGACAGGCAAGCGTGACAAGTGTTTGTTGCCTTTTTAGACTCCTTTATCATTTGTAATGTTGCTCCCAGTTAAAACAGTTCGACTCAAGCCCAGCCATTTTTAGCGTCATGATTGAGGACAATGTCCCGTCCAGAGACAAGCTGTTTCGTGTTGAGGATTTGTTCAAACCGACCATATGGATGTTTTTTTTTTTTCACTAATGGATGTTTTTTTATTGGTTGTTGTGTTAAATCTTACCCAGATAGTGCTATTTTCTGATTGGCTATTGTGTAGCCTTTTTTTTTTGATTGGCTGATAAGTGTCAGGCTCGACTAAGAACTCCAGGGGAGACGCGCTTGATTCCCGCCCGGTTCCATAGAGACAGCGGTGCGGACTGTTACAATTTGGGCGCTGCGGCTTATTAAATATATGATAAATAGTCAAAAAGTTTTTCTGCGTGAGAAATACGATGTGTGGCGGAAGAGCGGGAGAAAAGACCCAAATGCGTAACTGTCACTCTCAGTGTGTGACACTTGACAGCCCTGTTATCAACAGAGGGAAAAACACACGTCTCACACTGAGTCCTGGAACGCATGTGTAAGAATAAAAACTTTTTTTTTTTAATCAAGTATGTAATATGATACTTAAATCAGATCAGGAAATACTTGTCACCTAATATTTATTTAGAACTAAGTCTTCACGCTGACGCTCATTCCCTGTGAGATGTCCGTCCCTGAGTCATTGAGCGATCCCAGACCACACCAGATGCTCAGAAAAATGCCAAGATGCACAGAATTTTCTCTGTTTGCAAAGCCGCAAAAAGTCCGGAGCGTATTCCACCTCTCCGCCTCCATGTGCCATGTTGAATAATGATGGAGTCAGCATGAGTTAAAAACTGTCGACTTTACAAAATTTAACCTTCAATGGAGTAACCTCTTGCTGAGTTCATTGTGTGTGTGTGTGTGTGTGTGTGTGTGTGTGTGTGTGTGTGTGTGTGTGTGTGTGTGTGTGTGTGTGCGTGCGTGTGTATGTTTGAATGGGAAGAGAGGAAGTGGTTGTGGTAGTTTTTCATGACTCACACTTACTGTCTTGAGGGAAAATGGTGACAGTGTTCAGTCTTAACGCAGCCAAAGTCTATCAACACCATACGTTGAAGCCTTTGATTTATTATTCATTTGTTCATCTAAAAGCACACGGTTCGGGAACTAGAGCGAAGTTAATTTATTCGTTTATACTTAGGACACGGCGGAATGAATATCTGCATGTTTAAGTGGTTCAAATAAAACAAAAGACAACAGCTGCAGTGTTTTGCAACTGAATTATTTATTTATTTATTTTTGCCGTTTCTATATGACCCACTAATCCCCGGATTAGTGATACAACATCGGCGCTTACTCAAAGCAGCGTGGCGATGCGTCACAGTCACGAGGATCGGCGCTGTCTGGAAATGTTCCTAATGGATGTGAAGAAGGCTTCATGGGAACGTCTACCTAAATTAAGCAGAAGATCAGAACTTCGGTCTGGTTTCAGAGCTAATATTACTGTTAAAACCAGCTAGGGTTTTAATCCTCTTCTACCTTTTAGAACATGTCTTACTTTTTACATTTAATGCTGTTTTATTTACTACCTTTTTGCAGATGCCTTTATCCAGAGAGACTTTGTCTCATTTTCCTTTAACACTTTCATTCATTCATTCATTCATTCATTCATTTACTACCGCTTATCCAAACTACCTCAGGTCACGGGGAGCCTGTGCCTATCTCAGGTGTCATCGGGCATCGAGGCAGGATACACCCTGGACGGAGTGCCAACCCATCGCAGGACACACACACACACACTCTCATTCACTCACACACTCACACACTACGGACAATTTTCCAGAGATGCCAATCAACCTACCATGCATGTCTTTGGACCAAGGGAGGAAACCGGAGTACCCGGAGGAAACCCCCGAGGCACGGGGAGAACATGCAAACTCCACACATACAAGGCGGAGGCGGGAATCGAACCCCCAACCCTGGAGGTGTGAGGCGAACATGCTAACCACTAAGCCACTGTGTCCCCATAACACTTTCCGAGTGTTCTTCAGAGTGACTTACATTTATACAACTGACCAATTGAGGGTGAAGGGCCTTGCTTAGGGGCCCAGGAGAGGCAGCTTGGTTGACCTGGGCTTCAAACTCATAACCTTCTGATTAGTGATTCAACACCTTAACCACTGAGCTTCTACATGCAAACCAAATCAGTTATCTCTGAAAATCCGTCACGGCCTAAAAAATATGTTAATAAAGTAAAATGACACTTTTACCTTCCTCACAACCAAGTCCAAGACGTAGACCTAACAACAGCAGGGGGAGTTAAATCAGGCTCCTTAACAGCCAGTGTATGAACACCAAAAAATCACACCACTTTAGAGTACAATAAACACTGGCTGTGGTCTGAGTTAGAAAATAAACGTAAAGGTTTATACACATTTACAACATTCAGCTCTATAAATTTGCCGAGTGGTTACAAAGATCCTGCTATTCAGTTTGCTGCAGCAGAAAAGTCTCCTTGTATTGGACAGTTGCAGATTTAGCCATGGTTTTGTAACAGTCAGTGCTGAAACTGGAGACTCCTTACATCAGGGCTCTAATGGATGTCTGATAAATGGCTCCTGAATGGCACAATAGAAATGTGTTAGAATGACAATAACGATAGCTGGGATCTGAGGGGAATAAACTTATCCAGGTACCATAGACTGGTTGGAAGAGGACGCTCTCTTACTCTCTCTCGTGCTCTATCTCTCTCCCTCTCTCTCTCTTTCTCTCTTTCTCTTACTCTCTCTCTCTTTCACTCTCTCCCTCTCTCTCGCTCCCTCTCTCTCTCCCTCTTTCTCTCTTTCTCTTACTCTCTCTCATGCTCTCTCTCTCTCTCTCTCTCTCTCTCTCTCCCTCTCTCTCGCTTCCTCTCTCTCACCCTCTCTCTCTTTCTCTCTTTCTCTTACTCTCTCTCGGTGCTCTATCTCTCTCTCTCTCTCTCTCTCTCTCTCTCTCTCTCTCTCTCTCTCTCTCTCTCTCTCTCTCTCTCTCTCTCTCTCGCCTGTCTTTCACAGTGACGCTAACCAATCACGGGCATCAGTGAGCTCACATATACAAGCAAGCGATCGCGCTTTCCTCTGAGCTAAATATATATAATAAATAATAATCGTTTCCTTACAGAAAATTTGTAGACATCTCCATATAGAAAGCATCACCATTTACGATGACTACGGCTTTATTTATGGTGTTACCATAGAAACGCTAACGCTTTGCAGCTGCACCGCTGTCAGAGTTACACTGAAAATGCATCAACGCCTTCTGACAACTGTGGTGTAAACGTAATAACACAGCATCGCGTTTCTTCACAATTCAAATACACTATATTTATAAACAGGACTTGTATTTTCCCAGAAATATGAAATGATTCAGTAAACATCACTGATGCAATTGTAGCCCCCAACCATTTTTTTTTTTGTAAACCACAGCAATGCTTCTGCCTGCACTATTTACACTAGAAGGAAGTGCAAAAGGTACTTTTACATGAATCATGACATGTTAGTGCCAGAGAGGTGGGAGAGCCCTCAGGTCGATATAAAGGGACCGTCTTTCAGTTGTACTCACTCACTAGCCCTCTCTTTCTCCAACAGAGCCTCTCTGTGCTGAAAACATGAAGATTATAGCTGCTGCTGTGCTGTTAGCGATGGTGGGACAGGGGTTCACGAATCCTCTTCCGGAAACCGAGAAGTTTTTATTAGCAGAGGTAAGGGAAACATTTTTCAGAAATAACTGGAATCCTAAAAACATATTTGTTTGGTTTAATAATTTATCGTAATTAGAAAAGTTAAAAAAATTGTCTCTAATCAGTTCTATAAAGTGATGTCATTAAAAATTTACACACAGTTTATTAAATAATAATAATAATAATAATAATAATAATAATAATAATAATAATAATATTCGTGAAGTCTCTTCTCTTTTAAATAGCATCTGTGAAGCAGTATGTGTTACATTTTAAATGTAGGAAACATTCTGTAAAATTGTAGCATTAATATTGTAAATCCGTGTAACGGCTTTATTGGAGGAACTGATGTGCATCTGATATGAAAGTTTGTAATATCGATATGCATCACTTTTGTTCAGAATTATCTCAGGCGGTACTACGGCTTGCAACCCGGTCTGTTGGGAAAAACCAAATCTTCAGACGTGATGACAGAGAAGATCCGCACCATGCAGACGTTCTTCAAGCTGGAGGTGACTGGGAAGCTGGACGACGACACGCTGGAGATTATGAAGAAGTCCAGATGTGGTGTGCCTGAAGTAGCCGAGTATAATCTCTTCCCCAGGAAGCTCAAATGGCCTAACACGCTTGTGACATTCAGGTTGATCTTGTTTTATATTTTTTCAGTAAAGTTTTCTGTTTTGTGTATGTTCTTTTTTCTTTAATTTCATCTGTTATCCGTTATTGAACGCAGGATAACAAACTACACTCCTGATCTAAAGAAGGAGGATGTGGATCGAGCGATTCATAATGCCCTGAAGGTCTGGAGCAATGTAACTCCTCTGAAGTTCAAGAGGCTGCATGAAGGAATCGCTGACATCATGATCAGCTTCGGGAGACTAGGTAGACTCTCATCACCAGGCTATTCCTTTACAGTAACATTATACGATTCTCAGAAAATTTGTTTTTTTATTCCTTATTATGTGCTGGTTTAAACGACAGAACACGGAGATCGCAACCCGTTTGACGGCCCTAATGGACTCCTCGCCCACGCTTACCCACCGGGAGCAGGCATCGGCGGAGACACTCACTTCGATGAAGATGAAACATGGACGAAAGACTCAAACAGTAAAAAAACAGACCAATAATATTTACTAACAGCTGCCTTGTTTAAATCTGTCTACAACCTAAAACTGATTCTTTAACCATTCGTCTATTTATTATGGTATAAGGTTGATTCACTTAAACAGTGCTCAGGTCTATATTAATGCATCCATTCCTATATTCTACTGTTTTTATAGTAACAGGTCATTCAATCTATAACTGTAGATGCTGCACATACAGTATGGTGTCTCCAGAACAGAGAGCTTTATGGTTTGTTTATTGGATCTAAGCTTTTGCAAGTCAAGTGACTTTTATTGTCACATCACCAGAGCACATGTGCCTTGGTGAGTGAAATTCTTAGGAGCGAACTCCAGAAATTGCAGAAACAATTATACAGATAATGAATTGACAGGTGAAAATGTGCAATTTGCTCATACATACTATAGTCAGTACACACAGTGTACTATTGGGCATCCTTACAGTAGCACTATACATTATATATATATGTGTGCGTGTGTGTGTGTGTGTGTGTGTGTGTGTGTGTGTGTGTGTGTGTGTGTGTGTGTGTGTGTGTGTGTATGTGTGTGCGTGTAAATATACATAAATATATTATATATAAAATATTATAAGGTGCAACAGATTGTACAGGTACAGAAGTATCACAACATTAAATGCAACAAGAAATAGATTTTAAAAAAAAGTACAGTGCGTTTTTATATAATTATAATTAATTCAAAAAGTACCTAATAAGACAAATAAAATATTTCAGGATTTTCTAGCATTGGAAAATAAAGTTTGGGCTGCTAACAGCCAACTGCACACACCACACTGTTGTTGATTATGTTCCCATTACAGCATGCATCCAAGTGTTACAGGTATTACTTACTTATTTAAAAAAACACAATAAAAATGATCTCAACAAGTGAAAACATCTTGTAGATAGACAGCAAAGCTAACTTTTTTCTGAATATTATATTTCTGTAAACTTTTAGTTCTTTCAGACCGTTCAATCTGGATGTCGTGTGAACAATATACACAACAGTTAGGTCTGAAGTAATGTATATGTGACAAAATAGATAAAAGCACCTTCTTCTTCTTCTTCTTCTTCTAATATACTGAACTGTAAATACTTATTTGTTGTGGACTTTCTTTTAGATGTTGCCGTACCGTTACTTGTGAAACGGTGGTGCAGTTGGTAGTGTTGAGCTTTTGCATGTTCTATTTACTGACCACACTGAGGTGTGAACGAGTGTTGCATTGAAATCAGAAGTATTAACAATTTCATCTGTTTTCTTTTGCAGCCTATAACCTGTTTTTAGTTGCGGCTCACGAATTCGGTCACGCTCTCGGCATGGCTCATTCTAATGATCCTGGCGCATTGATGTACCCGGTTTACTCGTACGCCAGTGGGTTTCCTCTGTCTGAAGATGACATCAAAGGCATACAAGAACTCTATGGTAAATACACGAGAGTGCAGGCTATTTATCTTATTTATTTATTTATTTTTTATTTGAATTAGGACAGTGCACATTAATCAACAAATCAGCAATGAGCATCAGTGTAAATATGCCAGAATTAGCACAATAGCAAAATTTCATCCGTTGTCCTAAGGCAGATATCATAAAACACAAAATACAAATTACTTACAAACATAACAACATGCATGTAGACATATTATACAGAACAACAAAGACTAAGTACAGTTACTGTAACAGCAGTCACATAGAAGTTAAAAGGCCACTATGAACAGACATCCAATGAGAAAATGATTTACCTATGGGTACATCGCTGGTTTGCTTTCAGCCATTGTTTAAGGTTTTTTTTTAAAGGTTAAATAATTGTCACAATTCCTAACTTGAGTTGGTAATGTATTCCATGACCGTGTGCCTCTGATAAACACCACCATTTGGCTAAATTTAGTTCTGCCCCATTGTACATTACAGTCTCCTCTGGTTAATGCCAGATGTGTAAGGGATGTGGTAGCTCAGTGGTTAAGGTGTTGGGCTACTGATCGGAAGGTCATGGGTTCAAACCCCAGGTCCACCAAGCTGCCACTGCTGGGCCCCTGAGCAAGGCCCTTAACCCTCAGTTGCTCAGTTGTAAGTCACTCTGGATAAGGGTGTCTGCTAAATGCCGTAAATGTAATGCTCTAGTGTTTACTTTAATGTTAGTTTTTTTTTTTTGTTTTTTTTTTGCATAAAATCTCTTAATGGTGACGGGGCAAGCCCATTCAAAACTTTAAAAATGAGACAGACGTCCAAAAACGTCTGATAACTGTCAAGATCTAGAATATTATATTCATTCATTCATTCATTCATTCATTTTCTACCGCTTTATCCGAACTACCTCGGGTCACGGGGAGCCTGTGCCTATCTCAGGCGTCGAATATTATATTTACTTAGAATATTACATTGATGAAAATGTATAGGCTTCCTGTCTAGAATTGTCAATGTTTTCTTGAAGAGAGACTTGAGGGGTTTTAAGATGCTCTCAGTTGTATGAGACCAAGTTGTAAGTTATGACAGTAAGTTATGTGAGTAAATATCATTGCATGCATATAAGCCTTTGCTGACTCAGCAGTCAGAAAAGGCCTTATATGTTAGAAATTTTATGTGACAAGATATTTAAGAAATTTTATAATATTTGAGATTTTTTTTGTTGCTTAAATGTTGCTTAAATGTCAGATGTGAATCTGATGGCTACTGTACAACAAATAGAATGATACGCCATAAACAGTTCTTTTGGTTTTGATCTCCATCCATTTGTAGTCGTTTATATGTTGTTGGTTGATTCACAGGCCCGAACCCGGATCACGAGAAATTCAAACCTAAACCCGATGCTCCAGAGAAATGCGACCCTGAGTTAAGCATAGATGCCATAACGGAGCTTCGTGGAGAGACGCTCATTTTCAAAGACAGGTGCTTAAACATGAAGACGATGAATGTTTTCACTCCAACAAATGACTTCATGATCAAACCATATGTTTTTTATCTCAAGTCTAAATTTAAGTGTGTTTTCACTCCACTCGACAGATATTTCTGGCGTGTGCACCCACAGTTCACTGAACCTCAGCTCTCGCTTATTAAATCCACATGGCCTGAACTCCCAAAGAAAGTAAATGCGGCTTATGAGAACTCAGAGAAAGACATCGTCATCGTATTCAGTGGTTTGTGTTTCTTTTAACATAATTATTACACATATTACACGTCCTTGATGTTCATGGCGATAAAATCATCTCATCATTTCAATATGATGATAAAAATCGTGTAAAAATGGTGTTTGTCAAACAAGTGTTGGTACTTTTACTTCTAAAAACACAAAAAAGAGAACATTTAAAATAATTTACTTAGCACTGTTAGTGAGCTAACTATATCGTCATGGTACTGAATAGCACCGTGCAAGCAAATTTTAAACTAATACACATTATTGTACTAAAATCAGAATCAGAATCAGCTTTATTGCCAGGCATGTTTTCACATGCGAGGAATTTGTTTTAATGCCAGAAGTAACAGAAACCATGTAAATGCAAACTAGCTAATATCGTGCTAGGTATAGCATGCTTGCTAACTATCATGTAGGTTACTACATATTGTGAGGTAATTAATAATAGGCTAACATTTCTGTTACTTAAATCACAGCTTTATATTATTTTAACCATAGCATTTAAACCCTTTATGATATTTAAACCATGTCTTTCTTGCTAGAAAGCTAGCCTATATTAGGGAATGGTTGTCTAGTAAGCTAGTTATCATTATGCTAAAGATTGTGCATTTAAAATTTATTGGCCAAGTTTGCTAGCAAGTTAAAAAATGAAAATTAAGCTAATTATTATCAAGTCAAAATCATTAGCTAGCCTAACAAACATCGGGTTAGCCACTAACGTTCTGCTTACAACATTAGCCATGTTTGCTAGCTAATGTAATACAAATGATTATAAAGAAAACATTTTAATTAACTAATGGTCTGCAGCAAATAAACGAGTGTAATAAACTAGTAACTAATGGAGGAAATGCTTTTTGGATATTTTATAATTAAAAGCATTAGCCAGGTTCATTAGCAAGCTAGCTAACAAAAGGATAAAAATTATTGTTCTGCATAATAGTGGATTAGCTAGAAAGAGCTGACCTTTTGCTTGTAAATAGTCATCGCACTATTAATGCTATTTGTAACTAACACACACACACACACACACACACACACACACACACACACACACACACACACACACACACACACACACACACAGTATTATTAATTTTATTGTTATATATTTTTATTTTTATTACAATTTTTTCAAGGTATCAGAATGTGGGCATTTAATGGTTACACCCTGGTGCCAGGCTACCCAAAATACATCCACAAACTGGGACTCCCTAAATCCATTCGCAAAATAGATGCTGCAGTTCACATCCGTGACACGGGCAAGACTCTGTTCTTCACTGACGAAGACTACTGGAGGTGAACTGAAATATTTTTAGCTTAAATTTTTTCCAGCAGACAGAGACAATACTATTAAAAATGGCAAACTCAGACTACAGTGTGTGCAGAACATGGAGATCAATGAGTTCGATTTCATCCACAGTTACGATGAAGCGACTAGCACCATGGATCAAGGATACCCCAAGTCCATAAAAGACGGCTTTCCTGGGATGCGCGAGAGAGATGGGGACGAGGTGGACGAAGTGGATGCTGCCAACTACATAAACGGTAAGAGTGGCTTTTCTGTGCTTTATGTAGTGTAGCTCATATTCAAGTCAAGTCAAGTCAAGAAGCTTTTATTGTCATATCAACCATATATAGCTGTTGCAGTACACGAGACAACGTTTCTCGAGGATCATGGTGCTACATAAAACAAAGACTGGGCTAAGGACTTGTAAGTAGTCTTAGCCACATAAAGTGCAACTGTGCAACCTGGTGCAAACAGTGCAGGACAAGACAGACAAGACAGTGCAGGACAAAAGACTATGTATACAAAAGACAGTGTAGACAAAAAGTTACAAGACAATACAAAAAGTACAAAAAATACAATACACAAAAGACAATAAACAGTAACAGAAACAGCGCCGACCGACCGGTGTAATCAGTATTGTGTTTGGTATGGGATGTGAAATAAAGCACTGTTTGCGGAGTTCTCTTATAGGAAAACAATCAACGGCACAATAATAATCTGTAACCTGCTGAAAACTTTTTCTATAACAGGAAACTGTTCCTTAAAAAGACAAAGAAAAAACACAGTGTGTCCGTTACCTATATGTTACAGTGTCATGTTACAGTAGAATAACTGTATTTTTTTTCTGTGCTTCATTTTAAACAGGCTACTTGTACTTGTACCATGACAACCTTCAGTATGAGTACAGTTACGAGAGACGGAAAGTCGTACGCATCATGAGAGCCAACGAACTGCTCAACTGCTGAGCTCTTATTGTACGCAGGTCTCAAAACCTTTTCTTTATCACTTACTTTTTAAAACACACTCTATTATTTTATTTTATTTTATTTATGAATTTCTATCTACTGAGCTGGTTCAGTGAAAAAAAGCAAGAGTTCTGATTATTTATGCATGTATTTATAGTTTGGTGAAATTGTACATAAGGATAGTGTTCATAAGGCTACATAATACCTATCTAATGCCTGCAGTAAGTTCTCATAAAGTTTCACTTGTGTTATGTGCGTGTTGCCAATTTGTCATCGTAATTGACAAAAGAGGTACAGCAATTGACATAACTCTAAGTATATTTTATGCCCAATTAGGAGCTTATTCCAGTGCCATAAGGTGTCATAAAGACGTCATTTGTCAGTTTAGATGTCAACTAACTTAACTTGATCTGATAATTAACAAAGGAAACATGACATTTCTCATATCTGTATAGATCTTATTCTTATCCTATTAGGGGCTTATGCCATAAAGTCCTCTTTTGTCACTCATAATGTCATTCAAGTCATGTTTTATGGCAATCAATATAAACCTACATAGATCTTACTGCATATAAGGACTTATTCCAGCAGCTGTGTGGTATTATAAAACATTTTTGGAAATTTCCATTATCCAGAGCGACATACAATTTATTTCATTTTTTACAACTGAGCAATTGCAGGTTAAGGGCCTTGATCAGGGGCCCAGTGGTGGCAGCTTGGTGGACGTGGGGTGTCAATTTGACACCAAAAGTAACGTAAACAAAACAGTTACAAATAGTTATTAAGGTGTCACTGAGCCTTCTGAACGCTATCTTTAAGTATAGTTTGACATAAAGTTTCATGAGTCTGGAACCATGTGGATAATTCAAATCTGACATTGTTTTGTGTTGACTCACGGACAGCAAACATTCAACGCATTGTTTTTGAGTACATTATAAAACGTAAAAATAAATCAATTCTTACATTGATATTTTGTCTCTGTGTCTTTTTACATCATTTGTGTTACATTTACATTTACAGTTACGACATTTGACAGTTGCACTTATCCAGAGCTACGTACGAAAGCGGTGTTATGTCTCGATCGATGTAACCAGTGAGCTTTCACTCCATCAGAACACAATATGACCCAAGTGTACAGTGATAGCAGGATGAGATAAAGACTACGCTAACAACGTTACGTTAGATATTACCAAGTGAAATAAGGAACGGATAAAGGAGTGCTATTATAGGAAAATAATCCACATCCCAGATTTCACCTGATTGTCCTGAACACTCAGTGAGACCACAATCTCTTTTTCATGACCCTATGTAGGATAAGTGCTATAGATAAATAGATATATGGATAGATAGGTAGGTAGATAAATAGATGATTATCTCTATAGCATACATGTGGGATTTGGTAGCTTTGTGGTATATTATGGTGACTGCTGATTAGATGGTTGTGAGTTCAAATCCCAGGTCCACTAAGCTGCTTCTGCTGGCCCCTAAGTTGTATAAAATGAGATTGAATGTAAGTCACTCTGGATAAGGGTGTCTGCCATATGCAATGTACATCTTAATGATCTACTGTATATCTATAGATTATGTAAAGCATCTACTGCTGTTACTATTATGGATCTTCATAGCTGCTGTTATAGAAACATAATCCACTCATTAGATAATTCATCAGTACGTATATAATTAATTTATTTAGTCAACACACTCAGAAAGGGCTGGTCGTCTTGAATCATGGTCTTAAGATCCCAATCTGTCTCTAATCATTATGATTTAGATTGAAAATAGTGTCTGGGATGTTCTTGGTGTGAAATATTTACTGTAAGTTGCATTTGCCAGTGTGACTCTACAGTGACACAGCATGTCCTTATTTCCAGAAACTGCAATAAACTTAAAACCTCACTTGGCAGCTCCCTGTGTTTGCTTTAAACCCACACACACACACACACACACACACACACACACACACACACACACACACACACACACACACACACACACACACACACACACACGAAGATCCAAAACACAACCACAAATATTTGCCTATTTGTGGGATTTTTCGTAAAAAAGGCTGTTTTGTTTTAGCAATCTGTGAACTTTACATTATTTATTTTGATTATATATGAGAGTTATATGAGTGTCTATAAAGCAGGAATTTGAAACTGACAGACAAAGCCACAAACTCTATCTATCTATCTATCTATCTATCTATCTATCTATCTATCTATCTATCTATCTATCTATCTATCTATCTATCTATCTATCTATCTATCTATTTATTTATTTATTTATAATTGCAGTCCTGATTTATTAGGGCTTTTTGTCTTCGTGTTTTTCTCGAGTCTTGTGAGAGCTGAATCTACATGATAATATAAATAATGGCTTTAAGACCTTGTGACCAGGTTTCAACTCCATACATAAAAACTTAGAGGTGTTGGATTTGTCATTTGTCATCAATCTGGTCTGACCCGGCTTCTAAATGGAAAAATTGCACTTGAGTTAAATTTTAATAAAGAAATGGGACTTGCCTGACAGGGAACTGGGAAGAAAATTTAGTGACAGCATGATTAAAAAAAAAAGAAGAAAAAGTATTTTTGCATTGTTATTTTATTTAATCTAACCACAGGGGTTGCAATCCAGTGACTTCTGTGCTGGTCCAAAGCCCGGATAAATAGAGAGGGTTGCATCAGGAAGGGCATACGGTGTAAAACGTGTCAAACTTAAAATGTGAATCGTCAGTGTGAATTCCATCAGATTCTCCTGATGTTCTACCGCTGGCTGAAGTCTCGTCGCCCGGTGGTCACCTTGCTAGGGATTGATCTGCATGGTCAGCCAGTGTCTCATGCGATTGTTGTGTATGAAGCTACCCAGAGACCATAATGCCTTCTTTTGAACCAGTGTTGTGTCAGTCAGCTGTATGGTCTGGTCTTTATCAGCAATCATGTCTGTGCTGAACTGAGAGTTTACGATGACCCATTAGTTGCTCAGGAGCTCTCGGTCACACTATTATAAACTGTTCTTGAAAGGACATTATTTACATTTACACTATTTACTGTAGAGTGTCACCCAAATGAGGATGAGGTTCCCTTCTGAGCCTGATTCCTCTCTAGGTTTCTTCCTCATGTCCTCTCAGGGAGTTTTTCCTTGCCGCCGTCGCCTCCGGCTTTCTCATTAGGGATAGAGATAGATATATAGTATTAAAATAATAATAATAATAATAATAATAATAATAATAATAATAATAATAATAATAATAATAATAATAATAATAATAATAAGTTCCTGGTGCATGTTGGACTCTGGCAGGGCTGCCCTTTGTCACCGGTCCTGTTCATTACTTATATGGACAGGATTTCTAGGCGCAGTATGGGGCCGGAGGGAGTCCGGTTTGGGGACCACAGCATTTCGTCTTTGCTTTTTGCAGATGATGTTCTCCTGCTGGCTTCCTCAAACCAGGACCTTCAGCGTGCACTGGGATGGTTTGCAGCCGAGTGTGAAGCGGCGGGGATGAGAATCAGCACCTCCAAGTCCAAGGCCATGGTTCTCAGTCAGAAAAGGGTGGCTTGCCCCCTTCAGGTTGGTGGAGAGCTCCTGCCTCAAGTGGAGGAGTTTAAGTATCTTGGGTCTCGTTTACGAGTGAGGGAAGGATGGAGCGGGAGATCGACAGGCGGATTGGTGTATCTTCGGCAGTGATGCGGTCGATATACCGATCTGTTGTAGTGAA
Organism: Tachysurus fulvidraco; assembly: GCF_022655615.1. Classification (NCBI taxonomy): domain Eukaryota; kingdom Metazoa; phylum Chordata; class Actinopteri; order Siluriformes; family Bagridae; genus Tachysurus; species Tachysurus fulvidraco. The sequence continues at coordinate 19,881,254 of NC_062528.1, read as the reverse complement.
GAAAGAGCTGAGCAACCAGGCGAAGCTCGATCTACGTTCCTACCCTCATCTATGGTCATGAGCTTTGGGTCATGACCGAAAGGACAAGATCCCGGATACAGGCGGCCGAAATGAGTTTCCTCCTCAGGGTGGCTGGGCGCTCCCTTAGAGATAGTGTGAGGAGCTCGGTCACTCGGGAGGAGCTCAGAGTAGAGCCACTGCTCCTCCACATCAAGAGGAGTCAGCTGAGGTGGCTCGGGCATCTGTTTCGGATGCCTCCTGGACGCCTCCCTGGGAAGGTGTTCCGGGCATGTCCAACCGGGAGGAGGCCCCGGGGAAGACCTAGGACACGCTGGATGGACTATGTCTCTCGGCTGGCCTGGGAACGCTTCGGTATTCCCCCGGAAGAGCTGAAAGAAGTGTCTGGGGAGAGGGAAGTCTGGGCATCCCTGCTTAGACTGCTGCCCCCGCGACCCGGCCCCGGATAAGCGGTAGAAGATGGATGGATGGATTGATGGATGGATGCATGGATAATAATAATAATAGTTAATCTTTTTAAAATAAATTTTAAACTTTAATTGTATATATTCATTTATTTATTTTTATCCTTGTTTTTTCTGATTATTATTATTATTATTATTATTATTATTTGTTTGTTTGTTTGTTTTTCTCTCTCTTCTGTTTCCATGCTTCTGTAAAGCTACTTTGAGACAATAGGAATTGTTAAAAGCGCTATACAAATAAATTAAATTGAAAAAAAAATTCAATTCTGACAGGAAGTGGAAACACGTAAACACCGGTTTATCTGGATCTTTCCAATATGGTGGACGTGTAGACGCGTCGCTTTAACGTGCAACCTGACTAATATGGCGTGTACAATTCGTTTGATTGGCCGTTAGATGTCAGTAAACAGTCGCGTGAGTCTCTTTCACACCTAACAAGAAAGAAACTTCCGGTAGTGAGTTTGTTTCGTTCGACTGTTTACAGCTTATTCCTCTTTTTCGACGCACGTTGATGTTTGCTGACGGACTTTCTGTTTTTCGGTAAAAATATTACACTTGTTTAAATCAGGTCAGAAATAACTTCACAGCGGCGGATTTTAGCTGGTTTTTGTGGAACTGTTGAGGGCCGTATTCCAAATTGTATCATTTTATTAATGAAGTGCACTAGGCAGCGTGCTCATTATATTCTTTTTCCCTTGATGTAGTGCACTCAGGTAGGGAATAAGGGGCGGTTTGGAACGTGTGAGCATGAGCTTCATAACAAATAGGCAATAAATAAGTTTGTTTATCTGATTTGAATTTAAACACAGATTTATCTGTAATTATAACTTGATGTTTATATTCTAAAATGTTATTAAATAAAAAAATACATTTAATCGATGTTTATTTGCTTTTAGGGTCTTTTCACTTTCAGATCATTCTTTGTGCTGTAATCACAGTGAACCACAACAAAGTGATGATATAATAATATTATTATTATTATTATTATTATTATTATTATTATTATTAAGTACAATAGAGTAAAATTTGTATTAAATATATTGATGTGTATTCACATCACTTCTGTATGCGCTTATTGTCTCAAGAAATGTTCTCTTTCTGTCCAGATGCCTAATGTTAGTCCAGCTGGATCTTCTCCACCTGTGAGTGGAAGCGTCAAAGATCCACAGCAGCTACACCGATCTGAGACGGCAAGCTACGGCTGGGCTTTTAAAGAGGACGCTCCCCATCTGGGACTCCCTGAACGGCCGAGCGTGTTGGACCGTGTGGAGGTAGCGGAGGCGAATCGCTGCCCCGAGCAGCGTAATACAGGTGAAGCGAAAACCTCGGGAGATGACGAGCGAGCGTGCTGTCAGCCGAGAAACAGAGAAGAGGTCATTAAAGAGATCAGCGTCAGCAGCACGGCTTTCATCGGCCCCGTGTCACGACCACGGCCTGAGCTAGAAGGTGAGCTGAGCGAGTTTTATAAAGAGCTTGAGCAAATCCAAAAGCCAGACACTGTCGATGGGAGTAAGGAGCCTGTAACTCAGTCCTGGCCTCCACCAGACACTGTAAATGGGAACAGTGAGAATGTCTATCGGCCCTGGGCTCGATCGATCAACACACCGGTCGTAAAAGAGAAGTGGAACAATCACAGGAACACCTACAGGCCTTATCTAGGTTCTCGTCCACAAACAGACTACAGGAACACTCCACAGTGGAGACCTCAGGTTCATGATTGCTCAAACCTACACAGATTTCAAAATCAGTGGCAGGTTCCTCCACCAAACGTCTACTTCTATCCTCCACCTGGACCTGGAGATCACACACGCCCGCCGTACTCCCAGCCTCACAGACACCAGTGCCCTCAGGCTACTACTGCACACTTCCAGCTCAGTCCTGATGCCAGACTCGCTTCATCTCCCAGCCCTGCTTCATACGCTCCATACGAAGCCTTTGAAAGACGGTACTACGAGGAGCAGAATTCTCAGGATGTGAACCAGAGCACACGTAACAACGAGCCGGTGTTGATTTTAATGAGAGGAGTCCCAGGTTCTGGGAAATCAACTCTGGCTAGGTGAGTTTTTCATGTAGAGGTGAATAAAATACACGACACGATGTTGTGCAGGAACAAGTTTTTAACTATTACATAAACTTCACTGGTGTCCTCGATTCATCAGCATCGATCCTTTCATCAACATCACTCTGGTTTCCTATATTACTCAGAATTCCATAGTGTTGTGGTGGGAAATTTTCTGTGCTTGACTAAAGCTCATAAATCCGAATTTCCCAACTCCGAATAGGATAAACTTAGGAATCAAACCAACAGTAAAATGTTTTCAAATGTTTTGATAATACAATATATATATTCACTTGTAAAAGCTTAAAGATTTCATTACTTTTGTGGTAATATCTGACGTTTACCATGGACTCTGTAACATTTTTTGTGGAAAAAATGCCTTGATTACCTTGTTTCAAGCCATTCTAGTGTGGTATAGAAAGCCTGCAGGAAGACTCAGCTCGATTCGCACCAGTTCTCATTAATATTCAATGAGCTATGCTGCTTGGCTCCGATTGGCTAACCGCTAGGATATGAGAGCATGACTATTCGTTCACCCAGCGCAATAAGTAGCCTAGGATAGAGGAACTTTGTTTACAATCACCTGGAATTGCGGCAGAATGGCTTCAGGTATATTGACGTTCAGCCATTCTTGCTGTATAGGAAACTCACTGAGCTACACGAATTCTGTGGGCGTGGTCTCAAGCGGGAGAGCTCATGAATAGTAATGAGCTCGATCATTTCTACGTCACTCTGAGCAGCTTTTCTAACTGACCTGATTTCTCCGTTTATTTCTTTTCGGTGGCTAAAACTGACAGGGGATGTAACAGTTCATTTTCCAGTACATTCCCGACACAACACAAACACATATGGACCTAACACATATCAAAAAATACAAGTAAAAACGGTTTTGTGTGGAAGGGCACCTTTAAACACTGACTATAAAGATTTGCTGAGGTAAATATATATATAAATCATGACACACTCAGTGGCTTTCGAGTTTAAACGAACGCAGCGTCGTCTGTCCGTCTGCTTCCCTCTGCATCTGTATAGTATTCTGTTGTAATAATCTATCGTAATAAAGCCGATTGATGTGCACTTCTCAGGCAGATATCATCCAGAGGTCCACATGGACTGATCCTCAGCACGGACGATTATTTCTACCAGGAGGACGGCTACCACTTCGAACCCGCTCTCCTCGGAGACGCACACGACTGGAATCACAACAGAGGTACGTCCATCTGGAAAGATCCTAATTACTATACAGACCTGGGGAAAATCACGTCGTAACGGAATCCCGTCTTTGTGATATTTTTGCATTACAGCCAAACAAGCCATGCTGGAAATGCGTACGCCGATTGTTATCGACAACACAAACATTCGAGCCTGGGAAATGAAACCGTACGTCACTGCGGTGAGTCTTAACCTTAAATTGACTACAAGGTTTAATTTGTGGCTGGATTATTTATTTATTTATTTATTTATTTTTTAAGACTTTCTCTGATTTTCATTTCTTTCTTTTATGGTCTTTCAGGCTTTAGAGATGAGGTACAGAGTGGACTTTGTTGAGCCGGACACCAGCTGGAAATATGATCCTGTGGAGTTAGAAAAGTGAGTGTGCTGTTAAATCATAAACCCCAGGACTCATAAGACCTCAACAGAACTCGAATGAGTGTTTATGCTAACGTTTAAGGAGTTTTTCCTGCTCATGACTGCTGTTTCTGTAAAGTCGCCCCATGATAACGGACTTTTGAGTATTTCTCAATGTATTAAAGATTAATTAAAGATCACTCTAAAGACATTGAGGTTGTATGACTTCCCATTAGTCATGGCCTAATGGTTAGAGAGTCTGACTCCTAACCCTAAGGTTGTGGGTTCGAGTCTCGGGCCGGCAATACCATGACTGAGGAGCCCTTGAGCAAGGCATCAGAACACCCCCCCCCCCCCCCCCAACTGCTCCATGGGCACCGCAGCATAAATGGCTGCCCACTCCTCCGGGTGTGTGTTCAGGGTGTGTGTGTGTTCACGGTGTGTGTGTGTTCACTGCTGTGTGTGTGTGTGTTCACTGCTGTGTGTGTGTGTGTGTTCACTGCTGTGTGTGTGTGTGTGTGTTCACTGCTGTGTGTGTGTGTTCACTGCTGTGTGTGTGTGTTCACTGCTGTGTGTGTGTGTGTTCACTGCTGTGTGTGTGTGTGTTCACTGCTGTGTGTGTGTGTGTGTGTTCACTGCTGTGTGTGTGTGTGTGTGTTCACTGCTGTGTGTGTGTGTGTGTGTTCACTGCTGTGTGTGTGTGTGTGTGTTCACTGCTGTGTGTGTGTGTGTGTTCACTGCTGTGTGTGTGTGTGTGTTCACTGCTGTGTGTGTGTGTGTGTTCACTGCTGTGTGTGTGTGTGTGTTCACTGCTGTGTGTGTGTGTGTGTTCACTGCTGTGTGTGTGTGTGTGTGTGTTCACTGCTGTGTGTGTGTGTGTGTGTGTTCACTGCTGTGTGTGTGTGTGTGTGTGTTCACTGCTGTGTGTGTGTGTGTGTGTGTGTGTTCACTGCTGTGTGTGTGTGTGTGTGTGTGTGTTCACTGCTGTGTGTGTGTGTGTGTGTGTGTGTGTTCACTGCTGTGTGTGTGTGTGTGTGTGTGTGTTCACTGCTGTGTGTGTGTGTGTGTTCACTGCTGTGTGTGTGTGTGTGTTCACTGCTGTGTGTGTGTGTGTGTTCACTGCTGTGTGCGTGTGTTCACTGCAGTGTGTGTGTGCGTGTGTTCACTGCAGTGTGTGTGTGTGTGTGTGTGTGTGTTCACTGCAGTGTGTGTGTGTGTGTGTGTGTGTTCACTGCAGTGTGTGTGTGTGTGTGTGTGTTCACTGCAGTGTGTGTGTGTGTGTGTGTGTTCACTGCAGTGTGTGTGTGTGTGTGTGTGTTCACTGCAGTGTGTGTGTGTGTGTGTGTTCACTGCAGTGTGTGTGTGTGTGTGTGTTCACTGCAGTGTGTGTGTGTGTGTGTGTGTTCACTGCAGTGTGTGTGTGTGTGTGTGTGTTCACTGCAGTGTGTGTGTGTGTGTGTTCACTGCAGTGTGTGTGTGTGTGTGTGTGTGTTCACTGCAGTGTGTGTGTGTGTGTGTGTGTGTTCACTGCAGTGTGTGTGTGTGTGTGTGTGTGTTCACTGCAGTGTGTGTGTGTGTGTGTTCACTGCTGTGTGTGTGTGTGTGTGTGTGTTCACTGCTGTGTGTGTGTGTTCACTGCTGTGTGTGTGTGTTCACTGCTGTGTGTGTGTGTTCACTGCTGTGTGTGTGTGTTCACTGCTGTGTGTGTGTGTGTGTGTGTGTTCACTGCAGTGTGTGTGTGTGTGTGTGTTCACTGCAGTGTGTGTGTGTGTGTGTGTTCACTGCAGTGTGTGTGTGTGTGTGTGTGTGTTCACTGCAGTGTGTGTGTGTGTGTGTTCACTGCAGTGTGTGTGTGTGTGTGTGTGTTCACTGCAGTGTGTGTGTGTGTGTGTGTGTGTTCACTGCTGTGTGTGTGTGTGTGTGTGTGTTCACTGCTGTGTGTGTGTGTTCACTGCTGTGTGTGTGTGTTCACTGCTGTGTGTGTGTGTTCACTGCTGTGTGTGTGTGTTCACTGCTGTGTGTGTGTGTTCACTGCTGTGTGTGTGTGTTCACTGCTGTGTGTGTGTGTTCACTGCTGTGTGTGTGTTCACTGCTGTGTGTGTGTTCACTGCTGTGTGTGTGTGTGTGTTCACTGCTGTGTGTGTGTGTGTGTTCACTGCTGTGTGTGTGTGTGTGTTCACTGCTGTGTGTGTGTTCACTGCTGTGTGTGTGTTCACTGCTGTGTGTGTGTGTGTTCACTGCTGTGTGTGTGTGTGTTCACTGCTGTGTGTGTGTGTGTTCACTGCTGTGTGTGTGTGTGTGTTCACTGCTGTATGTGTGTGTTCACTGCTGTATGTGTGTGATCACGGTGTGTGTGTGTGTGTGTGTGTGTGTGTGTGTGTGTGTGTGTTCACTGCTGTGTGTGTGTGCACTTTGGATGGGTTAAACGCAGAGAACAGATTCTGAGTACGGGTCACCGTACTTAGCCGTATGTCACGTCACATTTATATTTTATTTATATATTTTATTTATGTATTTTATTAAGATTTATATTGTTGAAAGAGTAAAAAAAAAGGTGAGTTTAAATATAAAGACTAACCTCATAGAGAATACAGTAATCCACACAGATGATTAGTTCCTCTTAGGCCTAAGTAAGGAATAATAACACTTGGGGTTTTGCTGTTAAAGAACACTAATCAGTGACAGTTTGGTGTAATAGAAACATGTGTTTTATTCCACTTATAACTCAGCAGCAAGCCAAGTTGTGTGTATATTAAAGAATACCACAGATGTTCTTTGTATCCCTTTCTAGTTACTTGCAAGACAGGTTCTCTCACCTTCCTGTTTGTTTACATGTTTGTTTGTTTACATGTTTGCTTGTTTGCATATTTGTTTGTTTAGATGTTTACTTGTTTACATGTTTGTTTGTTTACATGTTTGCTTACATGATTTCTTGTTTACACGTTTGTTTGTTTACATGTGTGTTTGTTTACATGTTTGTTTGTTTACATGTATCTGTGACGGAGCAGGAACAAAATGAGCTGTGTCTCTAATGATGTCTTATACTCCCATACAATAAGCCTTATGTACTCGTGTCTAGTCTATAAATTGAAGTTCGCAAGACGTCTCATCCACTGGAGTGACGTAATATTGTTTCTCAGCTAGCTTTTGCACCTTGTTTATCAGCCGAATTAATTTACCCCGGATATTTGAAGTGCGCTTTTACTCTTCCTCTGGGAATTTTCACTGTGAACTCACTACTGAAACTATTTACACTACAAAATGGTCCAGAAGTATGGGACGAGTGTAATGTGGCATGGTGTGGCATACCAAACCAAAAGTCTTTCTCTCATCTCCTTCCTTTGTGTCTCAGGAGGAATCATCACGGAGTCTCGAGGGAAACTATAGCAAAAATGCTGAACCGATTCGAGCTTCCCATCAGCGTGGACATCGTGATGAATTCTTATGAACCTTCACATAAAAGAATAGAGCATCATTCCAGACATTAAAGACACAAAAAACTGACTTGAAGACTTTTAAAAGGAAATGAACGTATTTTTGTGCGATTTTTAAAGAGGTTTTAAACAATATCGACTCTCTTCTCATCTCTTTTATTGTTTTATTTAAACTTTATGACAGGAAGTCTTTAAATTAGTCATTAATATTAATGCTGCCAATGATGTAAGTCTTTTTTATTTTAAGAAATCTTTATAGATCTTTAGAAATTTTTTTTTCATTTGAAGCAGTTGTTTTTCTTTTTGAAAGCTTTGTATGAATCAACTGAATTTCTTTTCTATGTAAAATCCAACTGTAACTTCATTTTACAGTATATACCTATTAAGTACCAAGAGCTCGCTTTACCTCAGTAGAACGATCCGATATAAACAACACAAAGGAACCCTCAGGTAAAATAAACAAAAATTCCATTTTCTTCTTGTTTCTTTTTTTCTTTTCTTTTTTTTTCCTAAATGAAAATGTTTTAAATTTGGCTCATTTGTTCTCCCTTTCTGTACAGAATTTGCTCTTATTCATGTTTGTGATGTGTAATGATGTTTTTAATTATGCCATGTTAATAAAATCAACGAACATTTTGTATAATAGAATTGTAATGAATACAGGATGTTCATTTCCATTATTTTTCAGAAGTTCATTTTATTGTTTATTTCACACATGTCCTTCTTTTTCCTTTTTCCAATACTACTTCTAAAACAACAACGATAATAATAATAATAATAATAATCGTTATTATTGTAATTATTTTTAGATTTTAATTTTATTAATAAAATAATAATTATTATAGGATAACATTAATAATAATAACAACATTATTAATAATAATAATAATAATAATAGCTATTACTGTAATTATTTTAATAACATTTAAATTTTATTAATAAATTAATAATAATGGTAATAATAATAAGGAAAATTTGGTAGGAGTAAAATAGTAGTTAAATGTATGTTTGAATTGTTTATCATTTATTTCTATTATAGAAATAAATTATATTATCACATAATAATAATAATAATCATCATCATATCAGTGCAGTATGTCAGTATGTTCACTCAGTGTTTAATGTATTTATAGTATGTTTTTTTTAAATACTAAAATAATATATAATTATGTAGAATATAATGTAATATAATTAAATATTTAATATATCATTTATATTAATATTACATTATTTATAATTTATTTTTCTTCTTCTTCTTCTTCTTATTATTATTATTATTATTATTATTATTAGGGGGGCATGGTGGCTCAGTGGATAGCTCGTTTGCCTCACACCTCCAGGGTCGGGGGTTCGATTCCCACCTCCGCCTTGTGTGTGTGTAGTTTGCATGTTCTCCCCGTGCCTCGGGGGTTTCCTCCGGGTACTCCGGTTTCCTCCCCCGGTCCAAAGACATGCATGGTAGGTTGATTGGCATCTCTGGAAAATTGTCCGTAGTGTGTGAGTGTGTGAGTGAATGAGTGTGTGTGTGTGCCCTGTGATGGGTTGGCAGTCCGTCCAGGGTGTATCCTGCCTCGATTCCCAATGATGCCTGAGATAGGCACAGGCTCCCCGTGACCCGAGGTAGTTCGGATAAGCGGTAGAAGATGAATGACAGTTACAGTGACGTGACATACGGCTGAGTACGGTGACCCATACTCAGAATTGGTTCTCTGCATTTAACCCATCCAAAGTGCACACACACAGCAGTGAACACACACACACTGTGAACACACACCCGGAGCAGTGGGCAACCATTTATGCTGTGGCGCCCGGGGAGCAGTTGGGGGGATTCGGTGCCTTGCTCAAGGGCACCTCAGTCGTGGCCGGCCCGAGACTCGAACCCACAACCTTCGGGTTACAAGTCAGACTCTCTAACCATTATTATTATTATTATTATTAACAAATTTTAAATATTAAAATAATTACAATGATAATACTTATTAATATTATTATTATTAGTATTTGTTGTATTATTATTATCATTATTAATGTTATTATTATTAATGTTACTGTGCGCGCGTGTCCAGTAGAGGTCAGTGTCGGTCCGTGCTTTGTTTGCGCGCGCGCGAATTGTGCACTGGTGCAGCTGCAGCAGGAATTGGCGCCATTTTGAAGCTCAGCGCGGATCACAGAGCGGCGGTGAGTGTATGAGGGGGGAGACGCACGCGCGCGCGCGCGCACACACACACACACACACACACACACACACACGGCGGCGGCTGCTGAGCTGATCAACACTCAGGTACACGGCGCTACCTGGACGATTTAACCCCCTGAGGTGCGCTTTATATTTACACCTTTACACATTTGCGTCTGTGTGTTTTATTCCTTTTAAACACGGCTACAGATTCGGTGTAATGGCGGTTTTACAGCTGCAGCTGCTTCACTAGTGTAAGCTTTAGCTTTAGCATGTGGCTAACACGCTAATCTTTCTTTATAACCACAAACCCGCGCCGAGTTTCTGACGTCTGACTGGAAAAGATCCGGATTTTTGTCGCTGTGTTGTGGTTTGTGTGAGAGTGTGTAGTTTTATTGCTTTATTCTGGTGTTTTTGTTGTAGCTAAGGCTAAAGCTAATGTAGCTGTTTATCTAATGATGCTAACAAACACACCGGAGCTCGTGAACGCTGCATTAACGCTCTGACGGCTTAAAATATCGGTTACAACAACGATATAACTGGATGAGTTAGTTTGTGTCTGACGGATAAAATCTAGCTTTGTGTTGGATGTCTATTGTGGGGAATTTCGTAAATGTTGCTAATAATGATTAGCATGCTAACTGTCATGTAGTCTTAAATGCACTGGTTGTTTATGTTTAATTAATTAGTTTGCAGCTAATCAGCTCCACCCCGTGTGTGTGTGGTGCGTGTGCATGTGGGTGTGTGTGTGTACACAAACATTTTTTGTTATGAATCATCAACTAAATACTTTAGTTATTAGTGCGTTATAATACGGCATTAGACGTGCCTAGTGTGTGTGTGCGCGCGCGCGCATGTGGTGTGTGTGTGCATGTGGTAATGTGTGTTCATGTGGTGCGTGTGTGTACACACACATTTTGTTTTGTTATGGATCATCAGACTAAATACTTCAGTTATTAGTTCGTTATAATACGGCATTAAACGTGCTTAGTGTGTGGTGTGTGTGTGTGTGTGTGTGTGTGTGTGAGGGAGAGAGACTATTGGGATTGTTATGGATTATCAAACCGAGTGCTTGGGTTATCAGAGCTCTATAATGCAACAAAAGACCTGCATAATGTCATCGATGTGTGTTAGTGCTGCTGTGTGTGTGTGAGAGAGAATAGTGATCTGATTTTGTTATGGATCATTAAACCAATTGTGTCAGATTATAGAGTGTTATAATGTGACATAAGACATGCGTAACGTCATTGATGGTGTTAGTACTGCTGAGAGAGAGAGGGAGAGAGAGAGAGAGTAAACATTACATTTTTTAAGGATCATTAAACGACTGTGGGGGGTTTATGTGGTGTTATAATGTGACATAAGACATTCATAATGTGTCATTTATGGTGTTAGTATTGCTGAGAGAGAGAGAGAGAGTAAACATTTATTTTTTTAGGGATCATTAAATGACCTGTGTGGGTTTATATGGTGTTCTAATGTGACATAAGACATTCATAAAGTGTCACTGATGGTGTTAGTACTGCTGAGAGAGAGAGAGTGTGAGTAAGGAAACATTAAAATTTTTTAAGGATCAATAAACAAGCTGTGTGGGTTTATGTGGTGTTATAATGTGACATAAGACATTCATAAAGTGTCACTGATGATGTTAGTATTGCTGAGAGAGAGAGAGAGAGTAAACATTTATTTTTTTAGGGATCATTAAATGACCTGTGTGGGTTTATATGGTGTTCTAATGTGACATAAGACATTCATAAAGTGTCACTGATGGTGTTAGTACTGCTGAGAGAGAGAGAGTGTGAGTAAGGAAACATTAAATTTTTTTAAGGATCAATAAACAAGCTGTGTGGGTTTATGTGGTGTTATAATGTGACATAAGACATTCATAAAGTGTCACTGATGATGTTAGTATTGCTGAGAAAGAGAGAGAGAGTAAACATTTATTTTATGGATCAATGTGTCATTGATGTTTATAATTATTTCACAAAGGTCGGTCAAATTCATGCTAGTTTCATTAACACCACTTCTATTTATTTAGTTTGATGTTTGTTCCGATTTTAATCGTTAATTCATTTGGAGTATTTTACATTTCATCATTTTTTTATATATATTTCTTAATTCTAGGGCATCAATTTCCTGTACAATAAAACTCAGCCCCAGAACACGTTAAAACATCTTTTAGAGAATGTTTCCCGTGTGTTTATGGATTCTGTGCTGATTTGTTGGTTCACGTTGTGAAAACGAGCCGTATCGCTATTCGTGGACGTCTCTGTTTTTGGTGCATTTGTGGATATCCTGCTGTTACAGAAGCGGTGATTTCTCTGATTTACAGCCTCTACTGTGATTTCTTTTCCAAAGCCCATATCTGTGTTTTTCATCATCCTCCTATGAAGAAATTATAGGCAGAATTACTCAGCGGTGGTTTGGTGTTGTATCCACTCGCATGTTTCTGTGCAGATTTTGCTTTGTTTTGTGGGAAAAATGATGTTTACCTGCTGCTTCATGCAATATTTAATCTCTTGGCGCATGCATCAGCAACCTTCCCCTAGATATTAAACGTCACAAAAATAAAATAGGATGCTTCTCTGTTTGTGTTCTGTGTGATTTTGTTTTCAGATTGTTGCTAGACCTTTTGGTTCGTCCCAAACCGGAGGCTCGGCTTTTGTTGTTAGTGATCTGCGATGATGAGGGATGATGTGTGGTTTAATTCTGAACTCAGTTTACCTTCCTTATTGGTTTCCTCCATGTCCCCAGATTGTTCAAAAACATGACTGTGTGTGTTGGGGTGTGTGTGTGTGTGTGTGTGTGTGTTGGCGGGGGGTCTTGGGCTGTGTTTAGGTGGTCGTGTTGGGGTGTGTGTGTGTGGGGGGTGTTAGTGTGTGTGGGGGGTGTGTGTGTTGGGGGTGTGGTGGGGTTGGCGTGGCGTGGCCTCGTCCAAAATGGCTCCGCCCCATTTACAGTATGAACGGTTTGCTGAGCATGAAAATTAAAGAGTTAAGAGTTAAATGTCTGTCGAAGCTGTTCGGATGTCCCAAGACTAAGGATTTACTTTGAGAACAGCTCGTGTTTATAGCGATTCTGTGTCCAGCACAATATTTCCATCACCATTGATCCATTTATGTTTATTTTTACCAAATCTATTCATCAAACCTATGTATCTTTATTGAGCATGTTACCGTTACATGTTTGTTCTTATTCTGTATAAACAAACAAGTATTTTATATGATACAATAAAAATATTGCGGTCAGAGTCAGTTATAATACACCTACACACACTCACACACATACACACACACGCACTCTCTCACACACACGCACTCTCACACGCACTCTCGCACACACGCACACACACTCACACTCTCTCTCACACCCCACTCTCTCTCTCACACACACGCACGCGCACTCTCACACACACACACACTCTCACATCACACTCTCACATTACACTCTCTCACACACACTCACACACACACACTCTCTCACACACGCACACAGTCTGAACAGAATGTCATTAAAGCACTGGTTAGAATCCAGAAGTACATTTTCACCAGAACCGACACACCGTGTACACGACGTCTGAAGATCTGCCTCATATCTGATGTTTATATCATTCGTCTGCCAGAACACCTAAACAAAAACAACGCCGTCTTCCCAGTAGGCTGGAGAAAAGACGATCGATTCCGTTTCACCTGCGGTTATTGCGCTTTTTGGCCTCTTCGTGTTTTGCTTTAAGGTTTTAATTGCAGCCGGGGCCGACCGTTTCCTCCCCGCTGCGATGTCCTTGTAGGCTGCAGGGTTTCTGTAACTGCCCTGTGTTTTAGGGCCTTTTTACACTCGGACACTCCATGTGTGTTCTCTGATCCGATAGCTATCTGATTTGTTAAAACTGTTCCATTTACATTAGGCCACATAAATGCATCTCGGCGAATCGGATATCGATTCGATCTTTCTAGTCCCGCCCAAAATACTTATATATTTGACCTCATTTCCGGGGTAATTGAAATGGAACACGCTTTGGTGTATGCGGCTTTCTATATGTGATCAAAATGAAGACGAAAAAAAGTCTTTGTTACGACGGTTATGCTACAAAAAACAGCGTTTACTGTTTACTGCATTTTCACTGGAGGCAGCAGTGCATTTTAAGACCCAACGAGACACCTGGGTGAAAGATCAGAGCCAGCACTGGTGGGAAAACATATTTGTTTCTGGCGCGATGCACGACTCGTGAGTCACCTGACAGCGACGTACTTCCGTTTGGGAGGAGTATACAGTAGCGCTGACGTATGTGGCTTGAACAACCACATGCATTTACACCTGAAATGCGTACCAGTCCACCTCCTGAAGGGGTTTGAACCATCGGATTTGTATCCGTCTGGAAACCGTTTCGGAGGGCATTTAGACCTGGTCTTTTTACCATCAGATAGCTATCTGATCACAGAAAACACATGAAGTCACCAGGTGTAAAAAGCCCCTTATTTACTCCAGTTTGTTAAGACCATTTGATTATAATCTGAACTCCGCTGTCATTTGAGCCCCAAAAGCTGAATTGATCACATTTAGGATTAAAGGCTGGTTTATAGAAGAATTTACACTCTATTTTGTTTTATTTTGCTTCAGTTATTGCAAATAGCTGTCAATCGACTGGAGGATTTTTCTACAGAACCTCAGTTTCGTTCAGTGAAAGTGTTCCAGCACTCAACAGGTTCTTTGTAAAAATATTTCAGACACTTCACACCATCTGTTGCCTAAGATCTCTTCACACACTGGTCCAAAATCTCACACAGACCGAGAGCAAGAGCTCGAAATTCTAATTTCTCTCATCCCTAATTAAGATCACAATTTTTCATTAGACCGACCAAGCTTTATTGCCACAGTCGTATACATGCTTTATGTACATTTGCAGGATTAAGGCGATGCCCCAGAGCTAGCACAGCTCTGTCTTTCAGGCTTTGTACAGTATAACGTTTAGCGGTTTTACACGCACTGTCGCGCACTGAGCTCTCGCCCTCTAACGGGCTCTAATAAAACTTTCCGCTCTTGTTGTGATTGTTGCCATGAGTCTCAAATTAAAACCTCACTGACCATACGTTTGAAAAATCAAACATTTCTGCTAATATAGACAATTCTGAAGTCTTGTATGCAATATAGGTTTAAAAGCTACATGAATTGCATTTAAAACGTTTAAACGCTGGGCCGGAGGCAGCAGTGGGCAAAGGGAAAGTAACAGCGCGATCTGCAGCAGACTCGCACACAAAAGCTCCAAAAAAAATTTTTTTTTTTACCGCTCATCTTAGGCTACTGACACTAGTGCTGCCCTAGGGCTGGGCGATATGACTGAAAACTGTATCACGATATCAGTGTTTCATATCGGTCGATATCGATAATTATTGATATTTTTTATGAGCCATTTAAAATAAGGACCAGGAGAAATATATTACATTTAAACATTTTTATTGTAAACTAAACCTTCCTCTGGTCAGAATCCCCTCCGTTATTAAGACATGAATGTCAATAAAATAAATAAATAAATAAAATGTAAACATAAGTCTAAAGTCACAATATACACTTAACTATCATCTCAACATTTAAGGTGCAAAATGAAAGAAAATGTAAGAAATGCTTAATAAAGTGTAATAAAATAATGCAAAGTGTTAAATATAAACAGAGAAACCTGAGAATTTAGTGCGAGGATGTTCTCTAGCTGTTCATCTTCTGGTGAATAAAGTGTGTAAAATATGTGCAGTGTTTTGTAAACATAAATAAAACTGAAGTAGACTGAGATACATCTGTGATAGAAAACACAAACCTGATACACTACAGTAACGTTATCTGAAATATAAAACCTGCAGAAATATGAAAAAGTAGCGGACTTTTCCTCTTTTATTTACAATTTTTCTCGCTCGCTCATTTTTTGCTTATCAGTTGCCGGTTACTGAAGAGGAATCTAGCAGACCAGCACGAGAAGACGATATGGCGCAACCAAACGTGATACTGTTACATGATTGGCTGTTACCGTGTCACTCCCTACGTTGCTAGGTTGCCATTGCATTTATTAATGCAACCAAGCTTGCTTCGCAACATCTGTTTTCTTCCGACGAAGAATAAAAAAATAGCGAACGTTTTATCGAACACATGTTTTATTGATATCGATCACGTGTCTATCGCGATACATATCGTTATCGTTTTATCGCCCAGCCCTAGTGCTGCCTATGTCTCTGATGCTATCCTCTGTAGGATACAGTACAGTTAATTCCAGTTTACACACCACAAGCACAGCTCCTGCTCAGTCCAACAAGTGTCCCAAAGCAAACCCATCTCTCTGCTGTTTCAGCCTCAGTCCAGGTGGTTAGCACTTTCAATAAACTGGACCCAGCCAGTATTATCTAATTACCCGTAGTGCGCTTTCAGTAATATATCAAGCTCATTTAATCATTCCAGGTATCGCACACGACCGAGGCAGCAGTACTGCGTTCTGTTTCCTATGACGAAAACATGCAGCTTCCCGATAGAAGGTTGTTGTATTTAGGGCTGGGCGATAAAACGCTAACGATATGTATCGCGATAGACACGTGATCGATATCGATAACAAATTTGTTCAATAAAACGTTCGATTTTTTTTATTCTGCGTATGGCAGTTTTTTGGATATTATAAGTCTGCCATAGTCAGACCAATATCATCTGCAAATTATGCAAGATCGTCTTCTCCGCCAAGACTGTGCACTAAACTAGCACTAAATTCTCAGGTTTCTCCATGTTTATATTAACACATTGCACTATTTTATTAAGCATTTATTACATTTCCTTAAATGTTAAGAGATAATTGTTAAGTGTTCATTGTGACTTTAGACTTTTTACATTGTAATTATTTGAGTTTTCCTGGTTGTTGACATTTCTGTCTTAATAACTGAGGGGATTCTGATCAGAGGAAGGTTAAGTTTAAAATAAAAATGTTTAAATGTAATATATTTTTCTCCTGGTCCTTATTTTAAATGGGTCATAAAAATATCAATAATCGATATCGACCGATACGAAACACTGATATCGTGATACAGTTTTCAGTCATATCGCCCAGCCCTAGGGCAGCACTAGTGTCAGTAGCCTGAGATGAGCGGTAAAAAACCTGTTGGTTATGGGCAGAACTGGATTAGGTGTTGGGGCCACACCACCGATTGGCCACTTATTTGTACCAGAACACACTAATGTTATTGTGTGGGACCGGTCCTTTTTAAACAGCAGCTGTAATATGAAAACTGATGTTTGGGGAAACCGTGATCTAGCACGTGTGAGAAACCTTCTAGATGTAGAGAGAAGTTTGGGATCATCTGACCTAGAGATGAGTTTAAAATAATTCAAGAAGGAGAATTGGGAGAGTTTGGGAATCCCTCATGTGACCATTATTTATATCCTCATTACTATGCAGACGCTTGATATGCTCCTGGTTAAAAAACCTCTGGTCTTAAAAGTGTTGTGGAACACATGAGCTCTATAGAGAATCAGTTTGAACCCTGATCACAGCAAGGCTTTGTTTTCCTGAGGGAACTTTGATGCAGATGGTCAGGGAACATGTGAGCAGACCACCAGAGTGGCTTTTAAGCTCTGGACTTGAGTCTTAACACCTCATCATGATGTAAGCACACACACACACACACACACACTCACACTCTAAAAAGTCTCGTTTGTACAGGTGCACCATGTAGAAAATATTTAGGTAAGTCTCTTAGTATTTATTTTTTCCAGACCCTGATTCTTTATAAATATGCAGTAAGTGCAGGTGAATTTGAGGTCAGACTGAAGGTCTGGAAAAGCTCCTTATTAGGCTGTGACTAGCAGTTTTACCCTGAATTAATCATGGTGTTTAATATTCATTGTTTCTCACTTTTTCCATTTCGAGGGAGACCGGGAATGAAGGCTTGGAAATATAGAAATATAGAAGAAGAAAAAATGGAGACGACTATAAAGACATTTGGTACCAGGAGATAATCTAATCTAGTGCCGGTGTTGGTTCCACTGGAGAACCTTCTAAGAACCGGTTTGCCTTTCCATCGGTTAGAGAGCCGTCACAGAGCCGAGTCTGACGTCACTGTATACGTGTCACGTTACACAGCAACGTTGACACAGCAGCGGCAAACACAATGGCGGATGTTGCTTTACTGTTAATGCTCATGGCTTTGTGAACCCACATTGGCATCCAAATACGGCGAATCCAACGTGTACGTGCAGCTCAGTGTAATCTGTATAAACGGAGGTTGTGATCGAGAAAGTACATAACGTTATTTTATCATTAACACAGAAAAAATGTAGCCTTAGCATGTAGCTACCTACTATCGTGTGCCAAAAATTGATCATATTGTGGTAAAGTAAAAGTGTATTAAACATCAGTATACTTAAGGTACATTATCAAATGCGCTAACAGTAGCCCCGCCCCCAGGCGCTAACAGTAGCTCCGCCCACAGGCCCTCAAGCAAGTGGTTATTAAGTCTAGACCAGCAACGTTTTGGTGCTACTTAAGAACCACTTTTCCTGTTTCAGAGCCGGTGCTTTGGCTGTCGAAAAATAATGAACTGATTCTAAATTAGGCTGCCTTGGTGGAAAAGGGGCATTAGAGCCTCGTTTGTATCTGATATCAGGTGTGAAGAAATCCAAGCCGAGCCTTTTCCAAGTACGCGGTAACCTCCGATCTCTCTGCCAGAAGTCAGTGATTTTCTTTTGAAATGTAAGTGCGTCCATATCGCTGAACAGCTTGCAGTTTCTGATGTAGCGCACAAGGACTGAATCCTCAGTGCCACGCTGCCAAGACTGCTGTCTCTGATTAGGGGGAAATGTCTCTGGAACCTGTTAATCTTTCAGCAGAAAGTTGCGATCCGTCTCTCTTTGGACTCATCATGGTTCAACAAACACATGATTTTGTGCACAAAGTCTGGTGCTGGTCCTAATAGACCGTGGTGCTGGTCCTAATAGACCGTGGTGCTGGTCCTGATAGACCGTGGTGCTGGTCCTGATAGACCGTGGTGCTGGTCCTAATAGACCGTGGTGCTGGTCCTAATAGACCGTGGTGCTGGTCCTAATAGACCGTGACGCTGCTCCTACTAGACCGTGACGCTGCTCCTACTAGACCGTGACGCTGCTCCTACTAGACCGTGACGCTGCTCCTACTAGACCGTGACGCTGCTCCTACTAGACCGTGACGCTGCTCCTACTAGACCGTGACGCTGCTCCTACTCGACCGTGACGCTGCTCCTACTAGACCGTGACGCTGCTCCTACTCGACCGTGACGCTGCTCCTACTAGACCGTGACGCTGCTCCTACTAGACCGTGACGCTGCTCCTACTAGACCGTGACGCTGCTCCTCATAGACCTGGTCCACACTTCATTAAAGGTCTGAGTGTTTGGAACATCACACTTCTGCTTATGAAATAAACACGTGTCACTAATCTTTGCATATAATAATCGAATATTATTGAATATTTCATGTTCTGCAAAGGATTGAGATCATTTTATTACTTGATTCAAATATTCACACTGATGGTCAGACTTTAATTAGAACCATCAACAGCACCGAGACCAGAATAAATACTGTTTTATTGCTGTTTGTTGTTTAATGTCTTACAGGAGCATTTGGGAGATGTATTGTAGCAACCAAGAGAGTGGTTTAGTGCGATGCTTTCATTTTATATGCCTACACCACATCCACGTGTACCATCTTCTACTCACCCTGCATGGCTAAATTAAAGGGGCGGTGCACGATATTTAAGAAAAATGCTTCAGAAAACTGAGTCGGGCTGACTAACAAAACAAACGTGTAGCCCATGAGCAGAAAGGGGCGTGTCTTGTTAATGTGGCGTAGAGAGTGTTCGGTGCGCATGTCTGACATTAGCAGAAAGCGATTGAAACATTGACATGGCGGTTACCTACCGTTACCTCTGCCTTGCGCTCTAGGTGCTGAGTGTCGTCTTCTGCGTGAAATGGAGCTAAACCTTTCACGGTAAAACACACAGTACTACAAAAACATTTATATTACCATAGCATTACTCATCGAGTTCATTTATTGATAAAAATATACCCCCAACCAGCTGCCCCAACAGGTTTCGCCATTATAATTGCCTGGGTTATGTATGTATGTGTGGACAGAGCTATAAAAACACAGGTGACACTCATTTGGTTTAGGGCCGTGTTTGTTTTGGTGATTTCAAATGTCAACATTGGCTATCAAACATCGTGCACCCCACCTTTAATCCTGTTACTGACTACCTGTACCTGTTAGCTGCTGGACATTAGCGTGGGGTGCTAACATACGGTGAAGCAGTTATCTGGTTATTCAGTGCACTTGTACAGACTAAAGCAGGGGTCGGCAACCTTAAACACTCAAAGAGCCATTTGGACCCGTTTCCCACAGAAAAAATACCACAGGGAGCCACAAAACCCTTTTGACATCTAAAATGAAGAGAACACTGCATATGTCGTTTTTTTTTTACTTTTATGGAAAGTATAGAAAAAAACTATAGTGTGTTGCATTTATGAAATAAATTAACTGCTACCGATTAAACGCAATTTTATTTCTGCAGGCAAACAAAAATATTTTGAACGGTTTGAACTAACCTTAAGAAAAAAGGCGCTGGGTTGAAGGTTACTTTCAAATAAAATGTTTAATATATAATTGAGCCATTCGTATTCATGACCAGGGCTCTCAAGTTTTGGAGACAGGCAAGCGTGACATCTCCAACCCCTCGCTTTTTTTCACTGGTTGCTGCGTTAAATCTTTCCCCGATAGTGCTATTTTCTGATTGGCTATTGTGTAGCCTCTTTTTTGATTGGCTGATAAGTGTCAGACTCGACTAAGAACTGAGACGCGCTTCATTCCTGCCCGGTTCCATGGAGACAGCGGTGCGGACTGATACATTTTGGGTGCTGCGGCTTATTAAATATACACTCAAAAAGTTTTTCTGCGTGAGAATACGATGTGCGGCGGGAGAGGGTGAGAAAAGACCCACATGCGTGACTGTCATTCTCACTGTGTGACACTTGAACACCCTGCATGACATAAAAATTTAACTTGCCGGCTGCAGCAAATCAAAAATGCGCCTACTTCTGTGTGTCGGATTTCGCAAGTCGGCAGTTATGACGCATATTTTGAGCGACCAAAAAAAAATTAAATTAAACACGGTTTACTTTAATGTTACAAGAGCATCATGATCTTAGAATTTAGAAACTTTTAAAAACTAACTAACAAAAATAAAAAACTTAAATTAAATATTTATTTTCCAAAGCTACAGGGAGCCGCAGCAGAGGGATGAAAGAGCCACTTGCGGCTCCGGAGCCGCGGGTTGCCGACCCCTGGACTAAAGGAAACAAAAGGGTTCCAGTTCCTGGGCAAACGAAATTTGTGCCTAATAAGATGAATTTGTATCATGTATCATTTGACTAATGTTGTGGCTCGTGTGAAAGATATAATTTTAATTATTGTCAGTCTTTATTTTCTCTTGATGTGTAACTGTCAGGAGACACCACACTTTATTAGATAATATTTTCACCAGCACTTTATTTAATAAAAAATGCAGGTAAGCACCGAATCAGCAGAGACCGTGGCGGCGGCGTTGAGATTGAAAACTCGTCCAGCTCCTTAGACACGTCTTCCTACATTTCTGCATTATGTTTGGAACTCTGTTCTGTTTTTAATTAATCATTCAAAAATAAGCCAAAAGCTTTTTTTCCCCCTCTAATAAAACAGCGGACGAGTCGAATCGAGACACGATTCTGAATCGAGTGACCGAGATGTAACAGAGCTCCAGTTTGACTTACTGTGCCTTTTTTTTAAACAATGTTTATAAAATGTGTGTATAACATTTAAAATTCGATTAAGAATTGATGAAAAAAATAAGTATTTATTTAAACATTTGTTTGCAAATCACTGTTACCGTTAACAGACTTTCACCCCTTCCAAGTACGCCTGTTAAGAACATTATAAAGTTTTGCCCTGCCTAACTAACAGTTGCCCTTTTTTTTACACCACAAACAACAACTTATTTTTGTCATTCGGTGTTGCACGTCTGCGAAGGTCGTCTTTTAAACTCGACTTGGAATTAAAAATTGCAGTTTGCTTCTCGTGGTTGCTGCGGTGCTCACTTACAAGGTTATTTATTTTATTTATTTATTTACCTCATCAGCGTGCACTAGTCGGCGAGCATGGCTCACTCCAAGAATCGAGCCGCAGATGGCAAGATCACCTACCCTCCGGGGGTGAAGGAGATCTCCGATAAAATCTCCAAGGAAGAGATGGTCCGGAGGCTCAAGGTAAAAAAAAATAAAAGTGGGGGGGCAAAAGTAGTTGTGGGTGATTATTCTGTACACATTTATCTGATATAAGCTGATATGTTTTTGTTAAGATGGTGGTTAAGACCTTCATGGACATGGACCAAGATTCAGAGGAGGAGAAAGAGCTGTACCTGAACCTTGCTCTGCACCTGGCCTCAGACTTCTTCCTGAAGCACCCGGACAAAGACGTCAGGCTCCTGGTGGCCTGCTGCCTGGCCGACATCTTCCGTATCTACGCTCCAGAGGCTCCCTACACGTCGCCGGATAAGCTGAAGGTACAAGAGACGGGAGCTTTGCGTCACGAAAGAGCAGAACCTTAAAGTTTTGTTTATGCCTCGGAAAACGACAGGATATTAACTTCTGAAAGCCTGGAACACTGTAACGAGCCATTCAGATCTCTCACCCACCCCAAGCTGTGGCAGGGGTGGCTCAAGTGATTGAGGCTCTGGGGTGTCGATAGGAAGGTCAGGGTTTAAGCCCCAGCACTGCCAAACCGCCACTGTTTCTGCCCTTGAGCCCTTACTCCCTGCTCTAAGGGTGCTATATGATAGCATCATCATGACACTTGGCAATCTCCACCTCTTCATATGTCACACCTGGGGAGATGGGTGGCTTGAAAAGAGAGGGAGAGAGACAGATAGAGAGGGTGAGACTGGGAGGGTGAGAGGCTGAGAGTGAGTCGGGGAGAGAGACAGAGAGAGAGAGTCGGTGAGAGACACACGGAGAGATAGTCAGTGAGAGACACACAGAGAGCGAGTCGGTGAGAGACACACAGAGAGAGAGAGAGTCGGTGAGAGACACACAGAGAGAGAGAGAGTCGGTGAGAGACACACAGAGAGAGAGTCGGTGAGAGACACAGAGAGAGAGAGTCGGTGAGAGACACAGAGAGAGAGAGTCGGTGAGAGACACACAGAGAGAGAGAGTCGGTGAGAGACACACAGAGAGAGAGAGTCGGTGAGAGACACACACAGAGAGAGAGTCGGTGAGAGACGCACAGAGAGAGAGAGTCGGTGAGAGACGCACAGAGAGAGAGAGTCGGTGAGAGACGCACAGAGAGTCTGAGAGAGACACAGGTCTGAGAGAGACACAGAGAGAGAGTCTGAGAGAGACACACAGAGAGTCTGAGAGAGACACAGGTCTGAGAGAGACACACAGAGAGAGAGTCTGAGAGAGACACACAGAGAGAGAGTCTGAGAGAGACACAGAGAGAGAGAGTCTGAGAGAGAGACACAGAGTCTGAGAGAGACACAGGTCTGAGAGAGACACACAGAGAGAGAGAGTCTGAGAGAGACACACAGAGAGAGAGAGAGAGTCTGAGACACACAGAGAGAGAGAGTCTGAGAGAGACACAGTGAGAGAGTCTGAGACACACAGAGAGAGAGAGTCTGAGAGAGACACAGTGAGAGAGTCTGAGAGAGACACAGTGAGAGAGTCTGAGAGAGACACAGTGAGAGAGTCTGAGAGAGACACAGTGAGAGAGTCTGAGAGAGACACAGTGAGAGAGTCTGAGAGAGACAGGGAGACATGCAGAGAGAGAGAGACACACACACAGAGAGAGTCCGAGAGAGACACAGAGAGAGAGAGAGAGAGAGAGAGAGAGAGAGAGAGAGACACACACAGAGAGAGTCCGAGAGAGACACAGAGAGAGAGAGAGACTCTCTTGTTCTCTAAAGTGGTTTTCTGACCTTGTTGCACATGAACATCGTCACTCGGCTGCATCCTTTAACGTTAGGCCTTTTTTTCCATCAATTAATCAGATCAGTTTTTAAAAACATATTAAATACAAAAGCATTTAAAATAATTAATGTGCACATTATGTTTAACTAGCACGACTACAGCACGCTTAACCCTTTCATGCACCAGATCGATGAACTCAACATTATTCTGACTTCTGATCTCTACTAGATCTCTAGCTGTGCCGTTCTGTCCATAAACACAGCCACGAATTCACCTAAAATGCCTGAATTCTGCCTCTGTTTTTTTTTTTAAATAAAAGTTATGACACACTTGTGTAAACATACAACCTTTACACAGTGTTGTGAACTAGTTACAGTTACTAGTCACTTCATTCAAAAAGTAACGCAATTACTTTGTTGATTATTTACACCAAAAATTAACGCTTTAGTTAACGTTTTTGTTTTTGTTTTTCTTTTTTAAAGAGCGTTCTTTAATGTTCCCATTAATGCCCTTTTATGCATTATGGTCTGTACAAACACAAAACTGTCCCTGGCTAACAGTCTGGTTAAAATCTAGTCACTGTTGTTTGGCTGGAGGGGCTTGAGTCACTTCGAGTGTGTCCACCGACACCGGGTTAGATTCTAGCTTGTAGTTTGTAGTTGCGAAGCCTGTAGTTTCTACATCCAGATTGGAGTTGCTGTTTATCGACAGTAGACAGGACCTTCGAAACACAGCTTACATTTGACTAAAAGGTTTTTGTCTTTATGCTCAACTAAAGTGAAATAACGAGCATATTTCCACGTTGAGAAACTCGTCTTGCTCTCGCCTCGACTCGCCGTTACTGCCACACATACTTGAATAAACAGGAACACGCCCACAGTGCGGCGTCTTCGTGTTTACAGGTCGGCATCCACCGATCCTACAATGCGTCGCTGCTGTAAACAGGTTAGTCTGTAGGCTACACTTCAGTCTAAATGATTTAAATTAAAAAGTAAGGGACAAACGCACCGTATGGTAACGGTAACGGAGTTACTTTATTTAAAAAGTAACGCATTAGAGTATTAGTTACTGTCAAAAGTAACTGCGTTACAGTAACGCCTAGGCCATCCTTAAAAATATTTTGGTTTGCAGTAACAGTAAAAAAAAAAAAAGGGTCGGTAAGTAGGTCTATATATATTTTATTTCATGTTTCAATGTAAAAAAAATTTGGTGATGGTGATTACGTAGGTATGACTTTAAACAAATTAGCATATCGTGACGTCACTGACTGGGTCTTCAACCCGTGCCTTCGGGCGCATCATTACAAACCTTATTTTGATGCTTCGTGCCAAGTTAAAGCGGTGTCGAGCTGTTTTAATGAACTTATTAGATGTATTATGGCGCCCGAACCCGCATGACTGTGAACGGTGACGGCGAACATTTTGTTTACTGCAGCCGCAGCCATCATTACCGAGCGCGAACCGTCGACTCTGACAGTAAATGAGAGAATGAGACGAAGCGAACACACAGGCCGTAGTGTGACATCCGGTAACCAGTAGTGTAAACATAGATGATGTCACGGGTTTTATTTAAAAGAAGGAACGTAGCCTTCGTTTGTATGTAGGCCTAGGCGACTTATATATTTACAATACTTACTAAAATATAATTATGCTTTTGTATTAGTTGTTTAAAGAGTAAAAAAAATAATGTAATGCAAATTTACAACCGGCAAGTCAGTCGGACTTGAAGCAAAACAAATAATTTGAGTCGTTCCTAAATCTACAGGGTCGGTCGGGTTACGGCAAACAGGAATATTTTTAAGGATGGCCTCACTGCCCGACACTGCCTTTAACGCACGGCATTATGATCTAACGCTAATAATCGAACTCCGCATTGTGCAGATTGAGATTTCAGGTGTTTAAACAGTCCAAATCACACTGGATCCATCATTCATTAACAGACTGTGGATTTCTTTAATAGCTTCCTTCGTGTTTGACGTATATTTTAACGGTAATTCTGGCAAACAACTTGGCGGAAAAGACAAACCAGACTTTTGCGGTTCAGCTTAAATTGATTGACTTTTTTTTCTTCTCCTTTTGTGTCTGACCTCATAATCTGCTTGAACTCTAGGCATCTTGGCATCCGGAGGTTTAAAACTGCCAACCTCATGTTTCTTCTCCTCCTCCTTCTCCTTCTCTCCCAGGATATATTTATGTTCATAACCCGGCAGCTAAAAGGATTGGAGGACACTAAAAGCGCCCAGTTCAATCGATATTTTTACTTACTGGAGGTATGTGGTACGAGTTTCCTATTTGTTTGTTTGTTTGTTTGTAGAATGTAGTTCACATTTATTTTAAATTCTGTATGGATTTATTTCTTTCTTTCTCCTGACAGAATATCGCTTGGGTGAAATCCTACAACATCTGCTTCGAATTGGAGGACAGCAACGAAATATTTACTCAACTGTACAGAACGCTCTTCCAAGTGATCAAGTAAGTCGCTGCTTTCACGCATGCAAAAATCCTTATCTCTCAAACACACACACGCACGCACAGAGCGCTCGTAATTCAGAAGGAAGGGTATGTAATTTACAGCGTACTGATGTAAATGGAAAGCTCTGGGTTATTTGTTGAGCTGTAACGAGCCGTCAGCTGCCTGTTCACTAATATTATACTCCAGTATGACGGTTATGTGTGTGTGTGTGTCTCAGGTGGGACTTCCTTATGGGGTGTGCTGTGTATTAACGGTTAGGCGTCTCAGCTGGATACGTCCTCGCTGAGGGAAAACACAGTGGCGCATGTGTTGATGGGGCGGGGAGGGAAGGGGGGGTTCTGCAGATGCCTCCTACACACACACACACACCTGCAGAAACGCATCTTGTGTGCAGATCCTTGCCCTATTCCAGCTATATAATGATTTGTTAAGCGCCAGTCAGACATTAAGTGCATCGTGACTCATCTTTGCTTCTTTTCTTAGTAAGAGATAACGAGAATATTCTCTGCATGTGCTGGAAGAGGTTTCAGCATTACTGACGTGTGTGTGTGTGTGTGTGTGTGTGTGTGTGTGTGTGTGTGTGTGTGTGTGTGTGTGTGTGTGCAGTAATGGACACAATCAGAAGGTGCATATGCACATGGTAGACCTGATGAGCTCGATCGTCTGTGAAGGAGACTCTGTTTCTCAGGAGCTCCTGGACACCGTCCTGGTCAACTTAGTTCCAGCACACAAGGTACCAAGTAATGAGCTGCTGTTGTCATGAGGAATGATTTAATCCCCTTTTGGTGTTAATGTGCTAAATGACATATAATTAACATGGTAGTGGTGAGTGTATATTGTGTTTTATTTATTTATATTTATGTTCTATATAAAACCCACCTTGTGTGGTGGAGTCTCGTTTATTTCATTTGTATCTCTCATTTTGTCATTCTGTCTGTATGATCTGAAGTTTTGTTTGTTCTGCCCCAGACTCTGTCTGTCTGTCTGTCTGTCTGCCTGCCTGCCTGCCCCAGGCTCTGTCTGCCTGCCTGCCTGCCCCAGGCTCTCTCTGTCTGTCTGTCTGTCTGTCTGCCCCAGGTTCTCTCTGTCTGTCTGCCTGCCTGCCCCAGGCTCTGTCTGCCTGCCCGGGCTCTCTCTGTCTGCCTGCCTGCCCGGGCTCTCTCTGTCTGCCTGCCTGCCCGCCTGCCCGGGCTCTCTCTGTCTGTCTGTCTGCCCCAGGCTCTCTCTGTGTGTCTGTCTGCCCCGGGCTCTCTCTGTGTGTCTGTCTGCCCCGGGCTCTCTCTGTGTGTCTGTCTGCCCCGGGCTCTCTCTGTCTGCCTGCCTGCCCGGGCTCTCTCTGTCTGCCTGCCTGCCCGGGCTCTGTCTGTCTGTCTGTCTGTCTGCCCCGGGCTCTCTCTGTCTGTCTGTCTGCCCCGGGCTCTCTCTGTCTGTCTTTCTTTCCCCCGGGCTCTCTCTGTCTGCCTGCCTGCCCGGGCTCTCTCTGTCTGCCTGCCTGCCCGGGCTCTCTCTGTCTGCCTGCCTGCCCGGGCTCTGTCTGTCTGTCTGCCCCAGGCTCTCTCTGTCTGTCTGTCTGCCCCGGGCTCTCTCTGTCTGTCTGCCTCGGGCTCTCTCTGTCTGTCTGCCCCGGGCTCTCTCTGTCTGCCCCGGGCTCTCTCTGTCTGCCTGCCTGCCCGGGCTCTGTCTGTCTGTCTGCCCCGGGCTCTCTCTGTCTGTCTGTCTGCCCCGGGCTCTCTCTGTCTGTCTTTCTTTCCCCCGGGCTCTCTCTGTCTGCCTGCCTGCCCGGGCTCTCTCTGTCTGCCTGCCTGCCCGGGCTCTCTCTGTCTGCCTGCCTGCCCGGGCTCTGTCTGTCTGTCTGCCCCAGGCTCTCTCTGTCTGTCTGTCTGCCCCGGGCTCTCTCTGTCTGTCTGCCTCGGGCTCTCTCTGTCTGTCTGCCCCGGGCTCTCTCTGTCTGCCCCGGGCTCTCTCTGTCTGTCTGTCTGTCTGCCCCGGGCTCTCTCTGTCTGTCTGCCCCAGGCTCTCTCTGTCTGTCTGTCTGCCTCGGGCTCTCTCTGTCTGTCTGTCTGCCTCGGGCTCTGTCTGTCTGTCTGTAATGTCCTGTCAGTCTCATATTTTATTTTTCAGTCTGGTTTCCTCTTGGTTCTTGAGTTTTTTTTTTTTAATCAAAAGTTCTAGCATCCTGTCAGTCTATCATCTGTCTGCCTCGTGTTTTCTGTTGCACGTCCAAGCGTCTAATGTTCTTCATCTCACCTTCTCCTGTTCTGCCCGTCTTTCGCTCTTAAAGGCTAGCCTACTGAAAACTGCATGTCCAGTCTGGTCTGTCATGTTTTGCCGTCCTGCATGAGTTCTGTGTGGTCTGCGTTTTGTCTGCTTGGTGTTTTATCTTCTGATTTTATTCACACTTCCTGCTATTTATTTTTCTGTCTCTCTTGTCGTGGTTACCTGCTTATCTATAGTTCAGTTTGGTTTTCTTTTAGTTTTTAATCATGTTCAGTAACACTGTCTCCGTTTCCTGTCTAGCAATTGATCTGTTATTCTAATCGCGATGTTGTCTAATTCAGTTGAAGGGTAACTTTGAGTAACTAATACACAGTCACGGTGACCGTACTGATGTGAGTAATAATTAAAAACGCTCTTTCTCTGGTTATATAATAATAATAAGTTTCTGAAATGGTTTTATTTGCAGAATCTGAACAAGCAGGCGTACGACCTAGCCAAAGCCCTGCTGAAGAGAACCGCGCAGGCCATCGAGCCTTACATAACCAACGTGAGTGAGGTTTTACTGCCACAGGCTTTCTGTTACATCATTCACTGTTGTTTTGAATACTTAACAAGCTCCTGAGGGTCGACCGTAACCTCAAGCGACTGTGCAACGATCTTGAAATTATTTCCCACATGTAAAGGAATACGTGTTAGTGTGTAACGCCGCGCCGCATCGTGCCGGCCCACGCTCGTCCTCGTTACCTCCCACAGGGGCAGTCGTAACGCGCCGGTGTTCCTCTCAGACCTCGGTACAAATACACACTTACCGCTGTGAGCTAGTGAGGATGTAGCCATGAGAATTAAACACACGCTTCCGTCGTGCGTGCTTATCGGACCCGTACAGAAAAATCACACACTACTTTGGACACTAGATCCACAAACAAACACTATCACGATCGTCACAATCCTTTCTTCCTTCCCATCTCGCACATTTAATAAGAGGACAGATGTCACAAAAAGAAACCACAGTTTAAAGGTTCATCTTTTATTCTTCTGTGGCGGGTAATAAAAAAAGAACAGCTATTAATGCATCGAGTTGAAATTATTTTATTTATGTATGTTATTCGTAGTTTATCATCTCCAGATTCAGAACTGGCGACGGATTGAAGTATTTTTAAAATTGAAGTATTTTATAAATGCATCTATATTTAACATACTTTTACGTTTGATACGATACGATTCGCCCTTTTGTGCCGTAGTGGAGATGGAGATTTAACGCCAATGAACAGGTCTGTTTGTTGATAAGTGTTCGGTGTGCAGCCGCGAGCTCCCGTACGAAGCGTTTTCTGAACACGCTGCAGCTGCCGTTTCCTGACTGTGATGGACGGAGGTGGTTGAAGATTGTGTTTGTGTTTTGTTTTTGTTCCCCTTCAGTTTTTTAACCAGGTGCTGATGCTGGGGAAGACGTCAGTTAGCGATCTGTCGGAGCACGTGTTCGATTTAATCCTGGAGCTCTACAACATCGACAGTCATCTGCTGCTTTCTGTTCTGCCTCAGCTGGAGTTTAAACTTAAGGTACAGTTTCTGTTTAAAATCCTGACTCGCTTATAGTAATGAATTTAATATTATCGGTGTAACAACGCAACTGCTGCCACTTTCATGCTGCTGTGTGAGGGAGTGTGTGTGTGTGTGAGGGAGTGTGTGTGTGTGTGAGGGAGTGTGTGTGTGTGTGTGAGGGAGTGTGTGTGTGTGTGAGGGAGTGTGTGTGTGTGTGTGTGTGAGGGAGTGTGTGTGTGTGTGTGAGGGAGTGTGTGTGTGTGTGTGTGTGTGAGGTATTGTGTGTGTGAGGGAGTGTGTGTGAGCGCGAGTGTGTGTGTGTGAGCAAGTGTGTGTGTGAGCAAGTGTGTGTGTGAGCGCGTGTGTGTGTGTGTGAGCGAGTGTGTGAGGTATTAGCGCACACGTTATATCGGCTTTATTGCTAGGTCAGGTTTTTTTGTTTTTAATCTAATCATGTATTTAGTATTAAATTTTTTTAACCTTAACCTTCAACGGCTTCCAATATTTCATGATGATTTGTATCCCATAAGTGTATATTCACGACTTATCGCCTTTGCACCGGCTTTCTTTGTGTGCGCCAGCGTTTTGTTTTTATGCAAAATGCAATAACTGAAACGCTGAATAGACTCAATGAGTTCATTCATCACAACTGAATTAATTGACTTTGCTTCCTGCAGCTTTAGCGACGAAGGAATAATCTCTGTATTTGTGCGTGCGTGTGTGTGCGTGTGTGTGTGCGTGTGCAGAGTAACGACAATGATGAACGGCTTCAAGTTGTCAAGCTTTTGGCCAAGATGTTCGGCGCAAAAGACTCCGAGCTCGCCTCCCAGAACAAGCCTCTGTGGCAGTGTTACCTCGGGAGGTAGAGCTTCCTTCTTCCTCCTCCAACTTTGTTGTCGTGGTTTCGGTGGTTGTTGTTGTTATCAATAACAGTAGTAATAAAGTCATTAGTAATATTCTCTACTTCATATCTAAATAACTATCTGTGAAGATTTTCTGTTCCTCGCTGACTTCTACATATTACTTTCTCTAAAGGTTTAACGATATCCATGTTCCTATTCGCCTGGAGTGCGTGAAGTTCGCCAGCCACTGCCTGATGAATCATCCGGATTTGGCTAAAGATCTCACAGGTGAGGGATCGGACTCCTGAGAGCACATCGGATTTGCGCCGGTATCTGCTTTCAGTCCAAATGCACTCTCATGCACGCTGTTCGAATTTCACCGGCTTTTAATCAAATATTTATTTAAAAAAATTTTTTTTTTTTTTTTAAATGAGCCTTTGTTGAGTTACTGTGAAGCACGACGTACATCCTGAAACATCTCCGGTTCTGAATAAACATCGTTCGTTCTGTTTGAATCCAGTACAAAGGCAGTAAATAAGTATTAGAATATGCTTATGTTGTCTTATCTTTAATTATAATGTGCAGATTGTTTTTATTTATTTATTTATTTGTTTATTTATTTATTTAGAGAATGCACCCAATTTCCATTACCGGAAAAAATATGTATAGGTAAAAAAATATATATATAATAATAAATTTTATTTTGTCTCATTTTTTGGCATTAAAAGAGAGACCATGTTTGTTTTCTATGTTTTATGTAAACATGAACATAATCCCTCTGCGAGCTCGTGTATAGCTCAGAGGGCAGATAATAGCACTTTCCCTGTTTGGGAAAGAAAATGTCGTTCTCTCCCGTTACGAGAACGGCGTTCATCTTCACCTTTGTGCTTTCAGAGTACCTTAAAGTGAGATCTCACGATCCGGAGGAAGCCATTCGACACGATGTCATCGTGTCCATCGTGACCGCGTCGAAAAAAGACCTCGCTCTGGTCAACGATCACTTGCTGAACTTTGTCCGTGAGAGGACGCTCGACAAGCGGGTGAGCTTTGTTTGGTTTTGTTCTGGACTGGTTTTGTTTTCCACCTTCAGCGATGTTTTAAATAAATAAATAAAACCCCCCACCCTTTGATCCGCTGTTATCGCGTGACGTCGGTGTATTTCGGCTGACCGGAGCTCATTAGCTCTGCGGGTTCTCTCCAGCTCCACTCCATTTCTCTTCCTAATCTAATCTGCAGCCTCTTCGGGCCTCCAGGCTGCAGAAGCCAAATGAAATATCGAGCCATAACTCGCATATAGCCGTTCTCCATCCAGCCTTTTCAAATCACTTTTGGGAGTCAAACCTAACTGCTTCTCATTCTGTACACCTGCATAAACGATACTGAAGACGTTTTACGTCTCTGTTCGTCCTGCTCGGTTACGTCCAGATGAACTCTGGGGCTGTAACTAAACAACGCTGTTACAGTATCAGCTACATTCACCTCCATTGTGAATGAACTGCTTTTATAATCTGGTAGCTTAGTGGTTAAGGCTTTGGACCGCGGATCAGAAGGCTGTGAGTTCTAATCCCAGGTCCACAATGCGTCCCCTGCTGGGCCCTTCAGCAAGGCCCTTAACCCTCAATTGCTCAGTTGGATATAAATGAGATAAAAATGTAAGTCACTCTGGGTAACGGCATCTGCAAAGTAATGTAAAGGGAAACACACACACACACACACACACACACATCTCAAGGGGGAGAAACTAAACCAAGCCGCGTTGTTGCCTTTTGTTACACGGAACATAGAATACAATACAATTAAACCACAATAAGGAACATAAGTACATTTCTGACATCTTTATTTGTGCCTGATGTCATGCATTCTTCTCTTTCTTCTCCTCCTTGTTCTCCTCCTTCTTCTCTTCCTTCTTGTTCTTCTTCTCTTCCTCCTTTTCCTCCCTTCTCTCCTTCGTCTCTTCCTCCCTTTTCTCCATCTTCTCCTCCTCCTTTTTCTCCTACTTCTTTTCCTCCTTCTTCTCCTCCTCCTCCTTCTTCTTCTTCTCCTTCTTCTCTTCCTTCTTTTTCTCCTCCTTTTTCTCCTTCTTTTTCTCCTTCTTCTTCTCCTCCTCCTCCTCCTTCTTCTCTTCCTCCTTTTTCTCCTTATTCGTCTCCTCCTCCTTTTCTCCTTCTTCTTCTCTTCCTTCTTTTCCTCCTTCTCCTTCTTCTACTACTCCTTGTTCTCCTTCTTCTCCTCCTTCTCCCCCTCCTCTGTCCTCTTCTTCTCCTCTTCCTCCTCCCCCTCCTTCTCCTTAATGAGCTTATTAATAACTCCCATAATTATAACGGTGTAAAAATACACAGGTCACAATTTGATTCAAGCTTCACACTTTATTGCATGTTATTACAAAGCCCCTTTTCCTTCTATAAAACAAAATAAATATTCTTACGAACATACGTTGAACAGTTTGATATCGTAAACCAAAAGTGCTCGACGTTCACCAAATCTTAAAAAATAAGTTCATTTATTTTCCTTTTGAATCATTTCGCTGTGAATATCAGATATTATTTGTATTAATAACCAGCTTATCAGTCAAACGCTCCCTTTGACTGCGTCCTACTTCATTATTTATTTCCCCCGAAGCTCGTTATAGCGTATCAGTTTTTCTTCATGAGTATATTTTCGTGTTGCAGTGGAGGGTGCGTAAGGAAGCGATGATGGGCCTCGCTCAGATCTATAAGAAGTACGCTCTGCAGGCGGAGGCAGGAAAAGAAGCAGCCAAACAGATCTCCTGGATTAAAGACAAGCTGCTGCACATCTACTACCAGAACAGTATCGATGACCGGTAAGTCACGTGACCCTTAATACACAAGTAGGAAATCAAACCCTCTGATATTGAGCCTTTATTTCATACCGACGTGCTTGTAAGAACATAATAAGCTCTAAATTATTTATTTATTTATTTTAAGCCGCTTTAGGCGAGTCGTTTCTGCCCGTGTTCACACGTCTCTGCCCTGGGACCTATACAATGTGTCTATACAATGATTCACAGGAGAGATCTACATTACAAATACAAGCATTCTGGATTAGAAAACGTGTTTTCATGGCAACTACAACTTGAGTGTGTGAGTGAGTGTGTGAGTGAGTGTGTGAGTGAGTGTGTGAGTGAGTGTGTGAGTGAGTGTGTGAGTGAGTGTGTGAGTGAGTGTGTGAGTGAGTGTGTGAGTGAGTGTGTGAGTGAGTGTGTGAGTGAGTGAGTGAGTGAGTGTGTGAGTGAGTGAGTGTGTGTGTGTGACTGTGTGACTGAGACCGAGTGTGTGACTGAGACTGTGTGTGTGTGTGAGACTGTGTATGTGTGTGTGTGTGTGTGAGTGTGTGTTTAGTGTGAGTGTGTGTTTGTTTAGTGAGTGTGTGTGTGTTTAGTGAGTGTGTGTGTGTGTTTAGTGAGTGTGTGTGTGTGTGTGTGAGACTGTGTGTGTTTTGTTACATATTTTTTTCTCTGCATTTTAAGTAAGAAAGAGTAAGAAAAACAAATCCCGCTGTCGTCCCTTAATAAACGCACCATGACGAATGTGCACTGCTTTTTAAAGAGGATCTGTAATGACGCTGAGAGAAACACAACAGCACCAGATGTTCATTTTGTTACTAAAAGCTCGATCATGCTGTAAAGATGCTTCTCATCCAGGAGCTGTTTTTGTCTTCTGAATCCTGCCATCAGCTCTTTTAGCTTTCTCACTATTGCACCGTGCCAGGGCTGTGTGAGGGGGAATAATAATGATGATGTCGAGAGCTATGAAAACACACATACACACACACCCTAGAGGGATGGAGGCGCTGCAGGAAGAAGGCATGGATATAATCGGTAAACTGCACACAGACTCTGAAGACAGAGATATAGATGGAGAGAGACAGATATGGATGAAGAGAGAGATATAGATGGAGAGAGAGAGATATAGATGGAGAGATATATATATAGATGGAGAGAGAGATATAGATGGAGAGAGAGAGATATGGATGGAGAGAGAGATATGGATGGAGAGAGAGATATGGATGGAGAGAGAGATATGGATGGAGAGAGAGATATGGATGGAGAGAGAGATACACAGTAGATGGATGGAGAGAGAGATACACAGTAGATGGATGGAGAGAGAGATACACAGTAGATGGATGGAGAGAGAGATACACAGTAGATGGATGGAGAGAGAGATACACAGTACATGGATGGAGAGAGAGAGATACACAGTAGATGGATGGAGAGAGAGAGATACACAGTAGATGGATGGAGAGAGAGAGAGAGAGATACACAGTAGATGGATGGAGAGAGAGAGAGAGAGATACACAGTAGATGGATGGAGAGAGAGATACACAGTAGATGGATGGAGAGAGATATGCAGTAGATGGATGGAGAGAGAGATACACAGTAGATGGATGGAGAGAGAGATACACAGTAGATGGATGGAGAGAGAGATACACAGTAGATGGATGGAGAGAGATATACAGTAGATGGATGGAGAGAGAGAGATGCAGTAGATGGATGGAGAGAGAGATATACAGTAGATGGATGGAGAGAGAGATATACAGTAGATGGATGGAGAGAGATATATAGTAGATGGATGGAGAGAGAGATACACAGTAGATGGATGGAGAGAGAGATACACAGTAGATGGATGGAGAGAGAGATACACAGTAGATGGATGGAGAGAGAGATACACAGTAGATGGATGGAGAGAGAGATACACAGTAGATGGATGGAGAGAGAGAGATACACAGTAGATGGATGGAGAGAGATACACAGTAGATGGATGGAGAGAGATATACAGTAGATGGATGGAGAGAGAGAGATGCAGTAGATGGATGGAGAGAGATATACAGTAGATGGATGGAGAGAGATATACAGTAGATGGATGGAGAGAGAGATATAGTAGATGGATGGAGAGAGAGATATAGGTGATAGAGAGAGAGAGATGATAGAGAGATTGATAGATGGAGAGAGATATGCAGTAGATGGATGGAGAGAGAGATGCAGTAGATGGATGGAGAGAGAGATACACAGTAGATAGATGATAGAGAGATTGATAGATGGGTGGAGAGAGAGATACACAGTAGATGGATGGAGAGAGATATAGGTGATAGAGAGAGATAGATGATAGAGAGATTGATAGATAGATGGAGGGAGAGAGAGATATAGAGATATAGATGGATATATATATATATATGAGAGAGGTGTGTATATAGATAGAGGTAGAGGGAGAGAAATATATAAAAAATGCTATAATATATAATTATATAAAACATCTAAAAGAACAGGTCAGCTCTGTCCCACACGTCCACAAGTATTTTTTATTTATATAAAACTAGGTATGTTTACAGAGTCGTATGTCCAAAATTCTCATTAGAACTCAAGTGTGTCCATGTTTGTAAGACATGTGTCCATGTTTGTAAGACATGAGGAAGATGATTTATTAGATTTTGGGGGATTAGATCCAGACAGGATCACAAGGTCAAAGGTTGTTTTTTTCCCCTACAGTATCTTCCTTCTAATCTCTGACAGAAAGGTTGTTAAATTCTGGCTTTTCTTTGTATTCGCATTTCCTCGTGTATGCTGATCATCTGTACAGAGCATGACGACATCTTGACAATAGCTCATTTGCATATAGCGACGCCCACAAGACTCCATAAAAGGTCAAGTGCAAGAAATGAACAAGGTCTAATGACAGAAGTGGAACTTATCTAGGAATAAAAAATAACACCAGGGGAAAAACTCAACACTTGGAGACAAAATACAGAACAGCTGTGAATGAAAAGAAGTGATGAAAATAGAGGAGGAAAGTAAATATTACACTCTACCCAGTCTATGGATCCTGGACATTGAGCAGGTCACACAGGGAAATCTTTATTCTGTAGTTAGTACCAGTAATAGAAACGAACGATACTCTCAGTTCCTGCTGGACACTGTAAACATGGGAAAATAAGCAACTCCAACTCATTGCTATAATACAGATATAAAAGAGCAGTAATCTGTTCAGATTATAGGATTTGAAGGTGATCGAGTCGTGGTTTAACTTTAGTTAGTCGTCTTATAGTGCGGAAAATACTGTGCTGTTCGCTGCATTTTCGCTGGCAGCAGCAGCGCATTTTAAGACCCGACGAGACGCCTGGGTGAAAGATCACCTGCGAGTGACGTACTTGCGTTCGGGAGGAGTATAGCGCTGACGTATGTGGCTTGAACAACCACATACATTTACACCTGTCCAGTTTCATCTGAAACATGTCCCAGACCTCCTCCTGTAGGGGTTTGTACCGTCGGATTTATATCCGTCTCGAAAACGTTTCGGAGGGCATTTAGACCTGGTCTTTTTACCCTCGGATAGCTATCTGATCACAGAAAACGCAGGAAGTCACCAGGTGTAAAAGGTCCCTCAGACATCCGTGATTGTGCTTTTTTCAGTTACGGAAAAAAAGTGTCGATCGATCGTTTTCTGCCGTCGCCGTACAGCTCATCGCTCGCCGTCTGACCGTATCATCTTTGTGTTATTGCCAGATTGCTTGTGGAGAGAATCTTTGCCCAGTACATGGTGCCTCATAATCTGGAGACTGCAGAGCGGATGAAGTGTCTGTATTACCTGTACGCCACGCTGGACTCCAACGCAGTGAAGTAAGCCTGGCATTTCCTCTAATCTGATTGGTCAGAAGGTGTCAGTTCATTTCCAGTTCAAGTTTATCGTAACGTACAAACTGTTAATGTTGTCTTAACGTTTCATCCCCAGAGCTCTGAACGAAATGTGGAAGTGCCAGAACATGCTGAGACACAATGTCAAGGATTTGCTGGATCTGGTTAAACAGCCGAAAGTAAGTTCTCTGTTCTGTCTGCTGATAAAAGTGCAGTGTCACTCGTCATGTCGTGTTTGTGCCTCACAGTTAAACCGGAATGAACTTTCTCTTCCTTTCAGTCGGACTCCTATAACAAAGCGGTCTTCTCGAAGGTCATGGTCATCACAAGTAAGTCTGGCGGCGTCCGAGTCCTGGTGTGTCGTGTTGTAATAAACGAGGAACAGCGTGGTTGTGAGAGTCGCTTTAATCGCCTCAATTTATGCTTCTTTTAGGAAACTTGCCCGATCCTGGGAAGGCGCAGGACTTTGTGAAGAAGCTGGCGCAGGTTCTGGAGGAGGATGAGAAGATCAGGAAGCAGCTGGAGACGCTGGTCAGCCCAACCTGTTCCTGCAAACAGGCCGAGGTCTGCGTGGTAAGGACCTTCATCTCAACTTTGTGCTGAGGCTCAGAGACGAACCTTTCATTCCAGGTTGTTGTAATAGACTCTCTCTCTCTCTCTCTCTCTCTCTCTCTCTCTCTCTCTCTCTCTCTCTCTCTCTCTCTCTCTCTCTCTCTCCATCCCTCTCTCTCTCTCTCTCTACCTCCATCTCTTTCTCCCCATCTCTCTACCTCCATCTCTCTCTCCCCATCTCTCTCTCCCCCCTCTCTCTCTCTCTACCTCTCTCTCCATCTCTCTCTCTCTCTCTCTCTCTCTCTCTCTCTCTCTCCCCCTAAGTAAATATTCTTTTAGAAAAAAACATTGCAATGGTTAAAGGAAAGGTTAAATTTAGGTGCAGGTGAAGTATTGATTCAAT
The DNA here is from genome assembly GCF_022655615.1 of Tachysurus fulvidraco. Lineage (NCBI taxonomy): Eukaryota > Metazoa > Chordata > Actinopteri > Siluriformes > Bagridae > Tachysurus > Tachysurus fulvidraco. Next base: position 19,842,876 of record NC_062528.1, on the reverse strand, counting down.
CTAAGTGTGTGTGTGTGTGTGTGTGTGTGTGTGTGTGTGTGTAAGAGAGAACCTAACACGTTTGATTTATTGTACCATTAAATGTTAATGATGTAATTGCTTACATCATAGCAGCTATAAATAATCGTTCCTTCACAAACCTCTTTTTTCCCCTCTCACTCCACAAAACGTACTTACTGATTTAAAAAGAAAACTGAGAGTTTCCAAGTAGAGGGGATATTTTCTTTCTTTTACTTTTCCTGGTTGAAGGTCTGGAATTAAGTTATGACCCCAAGTTGAACTCGAATGTCTGGGAGTGTTGCCAAGATGGCCGCTGAGTGTAAAGTCTTTACTAGAAGGACTTTGTATGAAGACAAATACAAAGGTTCGGTTTCTTACAAGGTGTCATTTAAACTGTATAATAGGCGTTTACTAACTGCACAAAGAACGGCTCACGTCGTGAGCGTCTGGGATCCTGAACTCCTTCGTGGTTAAAGTGTGTGTTACTCTGATCTAATGGTGTGTGTTCTAACCGAAGACTTGCCTTCATGTCGGTTTCCACAGAAAGAGATCACAAAAAAACTGGGCAGCCCCAAACAACCCAGCAACCCTTTCCTAGAGATGGTGAAGTTCTTATTGGAGAGAATCGCTCCTGTCCATATCGACACGGAGTCAATCAGGTGGCGTACGCTATCGCCGACACCGACGCCGATCGTCATGTCTGTTCATCTGGGCTTGTTCTTTCTTTCTGTGTCTGATTGTTCATCTCCCTCCCTGTCCTATAGTGCGCTTATAAAACAAGTGAACAAGTCCATAGAAGGGACCGCGGACGACGACGACGAAGGCGTGCCTACTGAGCAGGCCATCAGGGCAGGGCTGGAGCTGCTCAAGGTATCTCTGGGTTAAGTTCCACATGACGGCGCGGTCGAGAATCATCTCACCTCGTTATAATTACACGATTAATAATTCTAGATGGAAATGTTCCCGATTTTCACGAGTGTGAATCCTTTTTATTTTCTACACCACTTCTTCTCTAGCAGTCCGATTGGCTCAGTGGAGAAGTTTGTATACGATCATCTTACTCCAAAAGAGTCTAACGAGTGTGCCGTGTCCCCAGGTTCTGTCTTTCACTCACCCCGTGTCCTTCCACTCGGCCGAGACGTTCGAGTCTCTGCTCGGCTGTCTGAAAATGGACGACGAAAAGGTGGCCGAGGCGGCGCTGCAGATCTTTAAAAACACCGGCGGAAAACTGGAGGAGAGCTTCCCTCACATCAAATCGTGAGTGTGCTGCTTGGTTTTTATTCGTGCTGAACGTACAATCTGTTCGCTCTTGTATTTCCGGGACACACCGTCTACCGCTATCATGCAGTCATGAAGTATTTATTTTATTTATGTATTTTTTTTTCCCTCTAGGATTCTTTTACCGGTACTACAACAGAAAGCCAAGAAGGGACCGCCGCGCCAGGCCAAGTACGCCATCCGGTGCATCCACGCTATGTTCTCCAACAGAGACACCCACTTTGCACAGATTTTTGAGGTGAAGATTATAATTAAGTCAATTAAGTATTTTCTACGATCATTTTACTCCTATTCCACACACACACACACACACACACGAATCAAAGGTTTTGGCTGAGTGCGTGTTGTCGCGACGCTCCAACAAATATTGTACTGTGTTACTCTGCACTGGGGTGTTAAACGTATCCTGGTAAGTGATTATCTGTCTATTGTCTAGTGCTGTTGTAGTTCTGCTGTAGTTTCATCGCTGAATCATTCAGCCTGTCCCCGAGAAACATTTCACAGCTCGCGTAACACTTCTGGGGAAAAACGAGTCGAATCTGACTTTACAGAATATGAAAATTGTATCGCAGCGAACCTTCTTTAGCCATCATTTGTTTACGAACTTCCGTCAAATCTCGCGTCTCTCTTAATACCAGCCTTTACAGTAAAACGAATACCTTTCCTCGGTCATAGCCTCTGCATAAAAGTCTTGACACGGAGAACATGGAGCAGCTGATCACTCCTCTCACCACACTGGGTCACTTGGCCATGCTGGCACCCGAGCAGTTCGCCGGGCCGCTTAAATCTCTGGTGGCCAACTTCATCGTGAAAGATCTGCTGATGAACGACAGGGTGAGTAAAAACGAGCAGAAGCTTATTAAATACAAACACAATCAGGCTCTTCATCCAGAAAGATCCAAACTATTTTAGCTAAAATCCCACATCACCACTAACAAATCAAACAAAAACCTGCACTTAGATTCGATTAACAGAAAGTGTGCTGTAATAAATACCGCCGTTAAATAGTAATAAACGTACACGATCGCTTTTATTATCCGCATAGTTCATTTCTTCCCTCGATTATTTATACGTTTGTTCATTTTTAACAATGCAATTAATGCAGACTGATGGATAAAACTAAGTGCTTTTTCTGAGCCATACGTAATGCTTTCATACGTTCCGGCTCTTTCTATGAAGAATATTTATTTCTCTGAGTTTAAGGCAGAACAAAGAAAGAAAAATATAAAGTGTGGTTTATATACATGAGGTTTATATATATGGGGTTTATATACATGGGGTTTACATATATGGGGTTTATATACATGGGGTTTATATATATGGGGTTTATATATACATGGTGTTTATATACATGGGGTTTATATATATGGGGTTTATATACATGGGGTTTATATATATATGGGGTTTATATACATGAGGTTTATATACATGTGGTTTATTTATATATATATATATATATATATATATATATATATATATATATATATATATGGGGTTTATATACATGGGGTTTACATACATGGTGTTTATATATATATGGGGTTTATATACATGAGGTTTATATACATGTGGTTTATATATATGGGGTTTATATACATGGGGTTTATATATTTATGGGGTTTGTATACATGGGGTTTATATACATGGGGTTTATATATATATACATGGGGTTTACATACATGGGGTTTATATATACATGGGGTTTATATATACATGGGGTTTATATATATATGGGGTTTACATACATGGGGTTTATATATATATGGGGTTTACATACATGGGGTTTACATACATGGGGTTTATATATATATATATATATATATATATATATATATATATATATATATATATATATACATATATACATGGGGTTTATATACATGAGGTTTATATACATGGGGTTTATATATATATGGGGTTTATATACATGGGGTTTACATTCATGGGGTTTATATATATATATATATATATATATATATACATGGGGTTTACATACATGGGGTTTATATACATGGGGTTTATATATATATGGGGTTTATATATACATGGGGTTTATATATACATGGGGTTTATATATATATATGGGGTTTATATATATACATGGGGTTTATATATACATGGGGTTTATATATATATATGGGGTTTATATATACATGGGGTTTATATATATACATGGGGTTTATATATACATGGGGTTTATATATATATATGGGGTTTATATATACTTGGGGTTTATATATATGGGGTTTATATATATATATATGGGGTTTATATACATGGGGTTTATATACATGGGGTTTATATACATACCCTGGAGAAAAGTGCAGCCTGATGGAATATTTTATGTAGTTCGTAAAGAGATATTTAAATTAATTCTTATACATCTTAATATTTAGATTTATGTCACAAAAATATCTTATCACAAGGTGTATTGTGAGATTTAATTCAACTTGATTTAGGAATTAAGGAATAATTACCTCAGAAATATTAAATTAACCCTGAGGGTAATGTTCACTTTTTGGACCCTTTGGTGCTGTTGGGGTCAAATAGACCTAGGATATTACTGTAGAACTTAATAATACATAAAATCCTGTACACTTATTTGTCTTTATCCCAATCCCAAACAGTATAGATGATAGATCACGTTTAATAATAAGTGATGGTTAAATTTGTGTAACAAACTATAATACTATAATAAAGACCTTAGTGTACATATATTGAGTTGTATGTATTGAGTTATAAAAAATAATTTATATAAAAAACACCAACAGGAGCATGAGAAACAAAAGATTACTGCATCTATACAACATTTGTCAGACTGTATATTTATAATCACACCCTCCATTGTCACCCATATGAGGATGAGGTTCCCCTTTGAGTCCGGTTCCTCTCAAGGTTTCTTCCTTCACCATCTAAGGGAGTTTTTCCTCACCACTGCTGCCTGAGTCACCTCAGACTTGCTCATTGGGGATAAATACATACACATTGTGAACTAAATATATCGAATAATAATCTTGAATTTTGTACTCTATATTAATCTTTATATTATTCTTTATATTAACCTTTTGTTCTATGTTTATGTTCTGTAAAGCTGCTTTGAGACAACATCAGTTGTAAAAAGCGCTATACAAATAATCTTGAATTGAATTACCGCAGTCACTGGCTGTGAAAAACAGCTCTCAATAATGCGTCTGCAAACACGAACGATTTTAAAGCTAATGCAAATCACTCTTTGTAAAAAAAAAAAAAACATTAATATCATCAAACGGGTGACTTTTGACCCGGACAAAATTCGTCCCAATCGGTTTTTATTCAGAAAAAAAGTTTACGCAAAGATCTAACGATGCCTGCGATCTCACACGTTATAAATCGCAACGGTAATAATTTTTGTCACGTCGCACAGATTTACAGATGTTTCACATCCCTCTGGACTCGATCTTAGTATTTATATATATTCTGACGCTAGAATTTGCATAGTGCTACTCATGTAGAGAATTAAACCGCTCTTTAAAAAAAGTTGATGAGATGCCTGGAATAAACAATGGTAAATCTTCTCGCTCTGCTTGTTGGCACACAGACCCTGCTTTTGAATGCCAGTTGATTTTTTTTTCTTTTATCTGAGGTTTTTTTTTATTTATGTATTTTTATTTTTTTTCCCTTCATCTCTGTCTCAAAGATTCCTGGCAAGAAAACTACCAAGCTCTGGGTTCCAGATGATGAAGTTTCCCCTGAAACACTGGCAAAGGTAAAGTTACACAGTTACACCTTCTAATCTGCAAAATGCATAGTTGGGATCCTCCAGAGAAAGCAGAGTGTTTAAAAAAAAAAAAAAAAAAAAAATCATTTAGGCCATCCTTAAAAATATTCCTGTTTGCCGTACCCTGACCAACCCTTTCAATTTAGGACAGACTCAAATTTTTTATTTTTTTTGCGTTAAGACCGACTTTTTTTTTTCTCTTCAAACAACTAATACAAAAGCAATAAAATAATAATAACGTAGCCTTCGTTTGTATGTAGGCCTAGGCCGGTTATGTATTTACAATACATATTTACAATACATAAACGGCCTAGGCCTACATACAAACGAAGGCTACATTCTGTCTTTTAAATAAAAACCCGTGACATCATCTATGCTTACACTATCGGTTACCGGATGTCACACTACGGCCTGTGCGTTCGCTTCGTCTCATTCTCTCATTCACTGTCAGAGTCGACGGTTCGCGCTCGGTAATGATGGCTGCGGCTGCAGTAAACAAAATGTCTGCGGTCACCGTTCACAGTCATACGGGTTCGGGCGCCATAATACATCTAATAAGTTCATTAAAACAGCTCGACACCGCTTTAACTTGGCACGAAGTTCTGGAAAAACTGTCCAGCATCAAAATAAGGTTTGTAATGATGCGCCCGAAGGCACGGGTTGAAGACCCAGTCAGTGACGTCACGATATGCTAATTGTTTAAAGTCATACGTAATATACGTGTGTGTGTGTGTGTGTGTATATATATATATATATATATATATATATATATATATATATATATATATTTATATTATAGAGAGAGAGAGAGAGACACCTACCTACCTTTTTTTTTTTTTTTTTTTTTTTTAATGTTAATGCAAACCAAAATATTTTTAAGGATGGCCTAATGGATTATAAACAACCCAAAAAAGACACACAATCCCTGTAGACGATGCGATCGGCTGATATCGTTTTGGGTTTTGAGCATTTTCCGTGTCACGGCGTGAGCTCGAGACACAGATTGCTGCAGACGTTGTTATTATCTCACACCGTCGTTCCAGCCCCAGAGTGCACCGCTTCATGACTTTGATAAATCGCTGTTTTCTTTCTCCCGGCTCTAAATAAATATCTCTCGCTTTATCAGATGTGTCTGTTCTGTTCAATCTTCTTTTCAGATTCAGGGCATTAAGCTGATGGTGAGGTGGCTGCTCGGCGTGAAGAATAACCAGAGCAAGTCGGGAAACTCCACGCTGAGGATGCTCACCGCTATACTGAACAGTGATGGAGATCTGACCGAGCAGGGCAAGATGGGGTAAGCGCTTCAAACTCAGGAGGGCCGACACCGCGTCGATACGGTCGGCTAATGAGAGAGGAGCGAAACGTTTCTTTGCTGCGACAAATTAACCAATCAAATGACAAATCGCGCCTATAAACAGTTGCTTATACGGTAATGCAAAAAAATAAAAATAAATAACATCCTAATTTGAAATAGCAAAACCGTGAGCCTTAGACAACACCGTGGACTAGAGGTCTTCTCGGGTCTAAAGAAATGTACCGGACCCGAAGTCACCCGAATCACTTTTTACCCGAACCTGACGTGCATAATTTTTTTTTTTTAAGAAAGACCAGACCCGAGAAAAACCCGAGTCCGACCCGATTTTTTTTAACCCGACTGGACCCGAATGTTGCATAACTCTACACTAAAGTAATCGCAACAGAGTGGATTCAAAATTGATTGACAGGTCTGTTTCAACGAGAATTAGCTCACCGCCAGCCCCACGTCACCAGCCACATGTCACAAGCGGTCTTGGCAAACAGAGGAGAGGTTGGAAAAGGACTCGAGTCGATGCACACACACGAGATACAGTAGTCCGGGTCTTCTCAGGTCCGTTCGATAAAAACACAATCATTTTAAATTACCCGAGACCCGATGCCGCTTTTATTGTACCCGACCCGTGTCCGAGACACACGTGAAACTTTTAGACCCGAACCTGCTCGGGTCAAGCTTCGGGTTTTCAGATCTAAGTGGACCCGTGAAGACCTCTACCGTAGACTCCTTCCATAAACGTTAAAGAAACTTCCGTAATGAGGTGTATAAGAAATATAACTAGATACAGTAGAATTAATAGAATGAACTGTCTTTTGTTTGAATTTGATGATTTTATCCTGTGGTCGTCCAGGAAACCGGACATGTCGCGTCTGCGTCTGGCGGCGGGCTGCGCAGTGCTGCGTCTGGCTCAGGAGCCTTGCTACCATGAGATCATCACCTTGGAACAGTACCAGCTTTGTGCTCTTGTCATCAACGTAAGCCTCGAACACCGCTTCATTACAAGTACACCTTTATTACCCAGCCTGATCTGTTTTAATGACGAGAGCCGGTGCAGGATGTGCTCCGTATCAAAGAGCCGTGCTGGATCGTTCTGTCAGTCCCGCTCTTGCTTTCGCTTAAGGCTCGCTGCATTTGAAGACAGCTTGATGTCGTCCTTCACGTCTTAAAGTCATTTTACATTTACAGTGTTTGGCAGACGCCCTTATCCAGAGCGACATATGTCTGTCTCTCTCTCTCTCTCTCTCTCTCTCTCTCTGTAATATATATATAACCCGCCTTGCTCTGCGATCCAGTAGCGGTCGCTTGGTAGATTTGGGATTCAAACTCACAACCTTCCGATCATTATTCCAACGCCTTTACCACTTTTCTGTCATGCTAGTGTTTAACTCATTCATTCATTCATTCATTCATTCATTCATTCATGCATTAACAGTCAGTGCACCGTCTCTGTCCTTAGGATGAATGTTACCAGGTGCGTCAGGCTTTTGCTCAGAAGCTGCACAAGGGCCTGTGTCGGCTGCGGCTGCCGCTGGAGTACCTGGCGGTGTTCGCTCTGTGCGCCAAAGACCCGGTGAAGGAGCGCAGGGCTCACGCTCGCCAGTGCCTGGTCAAAAACATCAACCTGCGCAGGGAGTACATTAAGCAGCACGCTGCAGTCAGCGGTGAGGACACGGACACACACTGTACATCAGGGAGTGCTGGTCGCTCTCCTATATAAGCTCATCCCTAACTCATTTTATAACTCCTCATTATAAGAATACATTTTAACAAATTAAACACACACACACACACGAATAAACTGCATGTTATAACCTGAGCCGCCACACACGCTTTATTGTTTTCTACACAATCGAATAGCTGTTCATCGTTAAAGTTTTCCTCCTACGTCAACAGCTTCATATATGTCGTTCATTACAGAGGTTATAAATAATAAATGATGCGTCTTTTTAAACCTAAGCTTTAAAAAAACAGTACAGCTGTTTTAATAATAGATTTCTTTACAAAGCAGTCCAAGTCATGGTGCTTCATTAATTACGATGAAGATTTACTCCCATGTCAGGAGTTGGTTAAATGATAAACAGGAGGAGTCAAAGATTTAGTTATGAGGAACAAATGGGAGTCGCTTTTACGACCCCAGCAGCACATTCTGAAGTGTTTTATTCCTCTTATACTGAGGCCATCCTTAAAAATATTCTTGTATGCCGTAACCCGACCGACCCTGTCAATTTAGGACAGACTCAATTCTTTTTTCTTTCTTTTTTTTTTTGCTTTAAGTCCGACCGACTTGCCGGTTGTAAATTTGCTTTAAGACCAATTTTTTTTTTACTCTTCAAACAACTAATACAAAAGCAATAAAATAACATTAATTATATTTTAGTAAGTATTGTAAATATATAAGTCGCTTAGGCCTACATACAAACGAAGGCTACGTTCTTTCTTTTAAATAAAAACCCGTGACATCATCTATGTTTACACTATCGGTTACCGGATGTCACACTACGGCCTGTGCGTTCGCTTCGTCTCATTCTCTCATTCACTGTCAGAGTCGACGGTTCGCGCTCGGTAATGATGGCTGCGGCTGCAGTAAACAAAATGTCTGCGGTCACCGTTCACAGTCATACGGGTTCGGGCGCCATAATACATCTAATAAGTTCATTAAAACAGCTCGACACCGCTTTAACTTGGCACGAAGTTCTGGAAAAACTGTCCAGCATCAAAATAAGGTTTGTAATGATGCGCCCGAAGGCACGGGCTGAAGATCCAGTCAGTGACGTCACGATATGCTAATTGTTTAAAGTCATACCTACGTAATCACCATCACCAAAATTCTACTTTTTCTTTTTACATTGAAACATGAAATAAAATATATATAGACCTACCTACTGACCTTTTTTTTTTTTTAACTGTTTCCGCAAACCAAAATATTTTTAAGGATGGCCTAATGGTGGCTTTCCAAATATTACTTTGTGCTTTTTCAACATTTATAGTTTTGTGAATGTTATCTTTTAGATTAGACAATTGCTCCCTCTCTCTTGATGTTGTTAAGAAAGAAAAACTAGCTTATTATTATTATTATTATTATTATTATTATTATTATTATTATTATTACGTGTATAAAAAGAGGAACAACTTCCACTTGGACGTAGTGTTTAAAGGACAGAGTCAGTGAGGCGAACGACTTTGCTATGTCTTTCCTATCAAATGAAATTCTTGGCAGATGTTTTGGCCTGTCATTTTGTCATACTAAATTAATTCAGATTAATTAGGTTGTCGTAACGGAACATGGACGGATGATACAGGACACGCCTCTTTTAGTGATTCGCTCTGCACATCGGTCTTTCAGTGTAATGTGGAAAATCCTCATCCCTGAAAAATATCCTGATTCCATGGCAATGTCTGAAGGAATAATAATAATAGTAAGACTGAATGTATGTGTCCTGTAGAAAAGCTGATCTCCCTTCTCCCGGAATATGTGGTGCCATACGCCATCCACCTGCTGGCACACGACCCGGACTATGTCAAAGTACAAGACATAGAGCAGCTCAAAGACATCAAAGAGTGAGTCACACGGAGGTGCATGTGTGTGAGTGAGTGGTTGTGTGTGAGCGAGTGGTTGTGTGTGAGCGAGTGGTTGTGTGTGAGCGAGTGGTTGTGTGTGAGCGAGTGGTTGTGTGAGGTTTGAGAGAGAGAGAGAGAGTGATTGTGTGTGTGTGAGAGAGAGAGAGAGAGAGAGAGAGAGGTTGTGTGTGAGAGAGAGAGAAAGAGAGAGAGAGAGTGATTGTGTGTGCCAGAGAGAGAGAGAGTGATTGTGTGAGAGAGAGAGAGTGATTGTGGGAGAGAGAGAGAGTGGTTGTGTGTGCTAGAGAGAGAGAGAGTGGTTGTGTGAGAGAGAGAGTGATTGTGTGTGCGAGAGAGAGAGAGTGATTGTGTGTGCGAGAGAGAGAGAGAGAGAGAGAGAGAGAGACACAGGCTTTTACAGATTTCTATGTGCCATAAAATGAAGAAAAGAGAGAGAGATTGATTTTGCGAGTGCTCTGGCTTTATTGCTGGAAAAATGACTTTTCTCTCCATCTCTGCTTCTTTCTAATCTTTTCATCTCCAGGGCTTTATGGTTTATTTTGGAGATCCTAATGTCAAAAAACGAGAACAACAGTCATGCATTCATAAGAAAAATGGTAGAGAACATCAAACAGACCAAAGACGGCCAGTGTCCCGATGACCCGAAGATAAACGAGGTGAGCGCTTTAACCGCCCCTGTGGTCACGAGTCCAGCAGTTCTGACCCATTAATATGTTCATGTCCTAAAAGTCCCTTAATATCATTCTTCTGTTCTCTTGTTAGAAACTCTACACTGTTTGCGATGTGGCCATGAACATCGTCATCTCCAAGAGTACCACATACAGCCTGGAGTCACCCAAAGACCCCGTACTGCCCGCACGCTACTTTACCCAACCCGATAAGGTGCGACACAGCAAACACCTTCATTAATGTGATCTATACCATGACCTTCTGGCCAATCACAATCAAGCACGGGTCATTTTCCTGTAACTGTAGCTCTGACAGCAGAGCAGATGCAAATCACTCATTTTAGTTTCTATAGCGACGACAACAAATCTGTGTAATTGCTCATTCAGTAAAGAGATGTTTATTCAGCATTTATCGAAGACGTCTCGAGCGGTAGCTCTCCGTGTCGGTCGGACGGAGGTTAAAGCTTTTCCTGTAAAATCCTGTTTAAGCTTTAACTATGAAGACTATGAAGGAAGAGGGATAAGATGATGGCAGAGCAAAAAGACTGGTCTGGGTCTGATTAGTGTGAGCAGATTGCTGTGGTGTGAGAGGAATATAAAGTTTATGTCGAGTCGCTGTGCTACAAACTCATTAAATCTCTTTCCTTCTTCTTGTCTGTCTTGCAGAATTTCAGCAACACAAAAAATTATCTTCCTCCTGAGATGAAGTCATTTTTTACCCCTGGGAAGGTACGTGTGTGTGTGTGTGTGTGTGTGTGTGTGTGTGTGTGTGTGTGTGTGTGTGTGTGTGTGTGTGTGTGTGTGTTGGATGGTTCCTTTCTTTTCAGCAGGTTTTAAACACACATTCGCACGTTGTGAAACAAAACAGAACTTTCATTCAGGAAATGAATAATCCACAATAATGAACTGTAAGCAATAGGCCACACTATGAGGGGGAGGGGGGCAGGGAGCTGGGGGGAAGAGAGATGGAAAGAGAGGTAGATGGAGTGAGAGAGATAGAGATGGAGAGAGAGAGAAAGGGAGGTAGATGGAGCGAGAGAGATTGAGAGAAAGGGAGGTAGATGGAGTGAGAGAGAGAAAGAGATGGAGAGCAAGAGAAAGGCAGGTAGATGGAGCAAGAGAGATGGAGAGACAGAGAAAGGGAGGTAGATGGAGAGAGAGAGATGGAGAGAAAGAGAGGCAGGTAGATGGAGCGAGAAAGAGAGAGATGAGTGAGATTGAAAGGCAGGTAGATGGGGTGAGAGTGAGATGGAGAGCAAGAGAAAGGCAGGTAGATGGAGCGAGAGAGTGAGGCAGGTAGATGGGGTGAGAGAGAGAGATGGGGAGCAAGAGAAAGGCAGGTAAATGGAGTGAGAGAGATGGAAAGAAAGGGAGGTAGATGGAGCGAGAGAGAGAGAGATGGAGAGAAAGAGAGGCAGGTAGATGGAGCGAGAAAGAGAGAGAGAGAAAGGCAGGTAGATGGAGTGAGAGAGAAAGGCAGGTAGATGGAGTGAGAAAGAGAGAGATGGAGAGCAAGAGAAAGGCAGGTAGATGGAGTGAGAGAGAAAGGCAGGTAGATGGAGTGAGAAAGAGCGGTAGATGGAGTGAGAGAGAGAGAGATGGAGAGAAAGAGAAAGGGAGGTAGATGGAGTGAGAGAGGGGAAAACGAGGGGAAAGAGTTAAAAAATACCAAGTAGAAAAAAAGATGAGTAGTGGATCTGACAGATGTATAGATTGAAGAGGTGTTAGACGTGTGTGTGTGTGTGTGTGTGTGTGTGTGTGTGTGTGTGTGTGTGTGTGTGTGTGTGTTTTAGCATAAGCTGTTAGACTCCCCATGTAATTTATGAGAAACACAAGCACATACATGCAGTTATCTAAAGAAGACTGTATCTGTATAATGTAAGGCACAGCGATGCTGCCTCCTGATTGGCTCATTAGTTAACTGCATGAATGGATTAGTTCCTTGTGCAGTGAAATAAAAAGCTCCAGAAAGGTGCATTTCTTTACAATTCCTCTCCTCTCTCCTTTTTTTCCCTCCACATTTCCAGCCTAAATCGGCGAACGTCCTCGGCGCCGTGAACAAACCGTTATCAGCTACAGGCAAGCTGCAGACTAAGCTCTCTCGCATGGAAACCATCAGCAACGCCAGCAGCAACTCCAATCCCAGCTCGCCGGGCCGCAGCAAAGGAAGGTATGTAGGCCTGCGACGCTCATCGTCGAGTTTGTGCGGTTGTGTGAACGTTCTGCTGTAATCCATCATAATGTCTGAGGAGGATTGAATACTTAACCTCCACAGAACTGAAGAAATCTGTGTAGAAAAATCACATCATCTCTTAGACGCTAGACCGGATAGCTTAGAAAAGAGCGTCTGTGATCCGAGCAGATGATTGACATTGGGTTTATGTGCGTCATTCATTCATCCATTCATTTTCTACCGCTTATCCGAACTTCTCGGGTCACGTGGAGCCTGTGCCTATCTCGGGCGTCATCGGGCATCGAGGCAGGATACACCCTGGACGGAGTGCCAACCCATTACAGGGCACACACACACACACACTCTCATTCACTCACACACTCACACACTACAGACAATTTTCCAGAGATGCCAATCAACCTACCATGCATGTCTTTGGACCGGGGGAGGAAACCGGAGTACCCGGAGGAAACCCCCGAGGCACGGGGAGAACATGCAAACTCCACACACACAAGGCGGAGGCGGGAATCGAACCCCCAACCCTGGAGGTGTGAGGCAAACGTGCTAACTACTAAGCCACCATGTCGCCCTATGTGCATCATATTTTAGTGTATTTTACAGGGGAATTAAATATAGCACCTGTATCAGTATCATCAAAATTTCAGAAGAGTCGAAGCTGTTATAGCTGCAAAGGTCAGGACAGCTCCGTATTAATCCCTACGGATTAAGAATGGAATGTGATTTAAAGTTCATTTACATGTAAAGGCAGATGTCAAAAAGTGCGTCTGCTTGTGTGTGTGTGTGCATGTACGCATGCGTGTGTGTGCATGCTTGTGTGCTTGTGTGTGTGTGCATACACGTGTGTGTGCATGTACACCCATGTGTTTGCACGTGCGTGTATTTGTGTGTGCATGTGTGTGTGTGTGTGTGTGTGTGTGTGTGTGTGTGTGTGTGCGCGCTTGCCCAGAAAGTAATTAACCAGGCCAAAAAGTGACATCAAATGTAATTGAACTCAAAATTATTATGAGCTAATTATGTTCATTAATTATACACCAGACTCTACACATAAGTCAGTATTTCCTTAATCGTTGTTCTCCAAACATTTTCCACAGTGTCGGAAGCACATGATGCTTATTTAGAATGTCTTTCATTGCTGTACATTAGGCAGTTTTCCCCATATATGAGCTATGAAGGCAGTTACTGTGTGCATTAAAGGCAGTCCTGCTGCATTACAGAGCACCGTGACAGACACAAGAGGGCAAGCGCTAACTGCCCTCTTCCACATACATCATCTCCCAGGTCATGAGTCGCTAGTGTCGTCGTGATTGACAGAGAAAAGCGTAACACCATCACGCTATCCCTTACACCCTGAGCACATGACCATGTTCTGTGCACTCTTTGGGATTTGAAAGACAGTACACACTATTTTTATTGGACCACTTAGAGACATCTGAAGTAACACTATATGAGCGCTAGCATTAGACTTTAACCTTTTCCAAATCCCAATGCTGCAAAAGATCATTTAAAAAAAAAAATTTCTGATTTATAAAATCATATACATTTATATTGTTTTGCATAAAGAAGAAGAAATTGTTTCATTATCTTTTGGAGTAGTAAAAAAAAGTAAAAAAAAAAAAAAAAAAAAAGCAGACGTCTGCTTTATCAGCATGCAGAAGCTTTTTGCTTGCAGCTGTGCATTAAAAAAAAGAAATAACAACATTTGTTTATCCCTGTTTTCAGTTACCCAGCAGACATTTTTATATATTTTTTTATTTCTTAACTACCAGAGAAAGGAAAAGAAAAGAAATTATTGTCGTGTCATGTTTGTAAACCTAAGAGAATTTTCATCTGATAAAAAACAACATGCTGCATTTCTCATGCCAGGAATTAAAAAAAAAAAACCCACAACGCTTCATCCGCAGAAATAATAAAAGCTACATAAAGTCAGCATCATCCAGTACCATGTTAATGCATATAATTACCTCATGATTTTGACAATTATGGCAAGGTTAATTGCACCGGGCAGTCCTCGTCCCAGCACCCGGATTAGCTGTTCGTTCGTCTCTGTAGTTTTCTTCGTTGCCGTACAGATGTCACGCTTTCTAAAAGCAACACAAAAATAATCTTGTCTTATCTAGTTTATAATCACAAGTGAAAAGAAGCTCCGAGACACTTCAGAGTGCATGACTGAGGTGCAGACGGTTCACACTGAGCTGAATAGGGGAGTAAATACATTTGCATCACAAGGCCGTAATGATTACAGCTTCGCTGCATCCGGGCTCACAACAACAGAGCGAAGCAGGAGCGCTCGGAGACCGGGAAGCTCTTCAGCGATCCAATTGAACGCGGCATAATACGATTCATTACCGTCCTCAGACGTGTATAATCAGGCCAGAGGGCCGTGTTTTAGTTCCACATTCGGGATACTAGATACACGTTTATTTCCCCGACTTGATTTCCTTAATAAATGTTGCATGTTTGCATTATAATAGCCAACTCATAGGCTTTGATTTATTTATTTATTCATTCATTCATTTATTTAAAACCGGGCTTTGAAGTGTTTCTGATCTTTTTTTTAAACGATATAAAATACCAGACAGATTTGCCAGAAAATTGTATTACATGCTTTTACAATGTTTGTAGAAATTATTACAGAGAATAAAATATTTAGTATAAAAACTTTATATTCTATAAAGTATATATTTAATTCTCTGGTCTACAGCTACACTTAGTGCTGTTATTATTATTATTATTATTATTATTATTAAACACAATGACCCATGATAGCCAGAAATTACCTGATATTTTAACAATAAAATCAAAATCTTCCATTTTATTAATCTCTAAAAAAAAATCCTGTCTCAGATTGGACGCTGCTGACGTGGACCATAGCGAGAACGAGGACATCTCCATGAAGAGCCCTTCTGAAGGAGACAAGCCCACCAGGGGGCGCAAGCGAGGAGCCGCATCTGGCCAGGAGGACAAAGCCCCGGAGCCCAAAGCTAAACGCGGCCGTAAAAAAGCAGACGACACAGAGGAGCAGTGGACGGAGGACAGCAGCATGGTGGACACCACCATGGAGACAGAAGACGAGCAGAACAGCCCGCCCAAGAAGGGGCGTCGGGGACGACCTCCAAAATCAGCCTCCGCCAAAGAAGAGACCGCCGCCACTAAAGGGAGGAGAGGACGCAGGAAGGCAGCGCCGCCTCCCGACGAAGACAACAACGACGAGCAGGACGCGGAGGAGGAAGATGAGGATGAAGATAGAGGCAGCGAAAATACGGAGGAAGTTAAACCTAAAGGCAGACGAGGACGCAAACCGAGGTCAGTTTTCATGTTAGTAATCTCTAAAACTTACTAAAATAAACAGATGCGTCCTAATCAAACGTAATCGTGTGATTATCCTCAGAACGGAAATATCAGACGTCACCAGCGATTCGGTCGAGTCTACGCCACAGAAAAGAAGAGGACGACCTCCGAAATCACAAACGGCAGCTAAAAAAGCAGGGTACTGAATTTCACCTGAATTCTGTCAGCTGTTTAGAGCTGAACTTATTCATCACTCTACATCACACTTTTTTTTTTCTTTCTTTTTTCTTGATGTGTTTTATTCCCATTATACTGCACCCATTATCCAATGATCACGATTTCTATTGAATCATTTAGTTACATTTAATGTTCTGGAAGATTTGTGGTTCAGGGTTCGTTCTTGTTATCGCTTGCATTATAACAGCTGCAATAGTGGGGTCGTTGTTTCGGCCGCTCCCTGTTCAGGGTCGCTACAGCGGCTCACGTAATCTGCGTATTATACAGCGTATTACAGGGGATTGTATGTGAATAGCAGTCGTTACTATTGGGGTTTTTTACACCTGGTGACTTCATGTGTTTTCTGTGATCAGATAGCTATCCGATGGTAAAAAGACCAGGTCTAAATGCCCTCCCAAACCCGATCGTTCAAACCCCTTCAGGAGGAGGTCTGGGACGCATTTCAGATGAAACTGGACAGGTGTAAATGCATGTGGTTGTTCAAGCCACATACGTCAGCGCTATACTCCTCCCAAACGGAAGTACGTCACTCGCAGGTGACTCGCGAGTCGTGCATCGCACCAGAAACAAATATGTTTTCCCACCAGCGCTGGCTCAGGTGTCTCGTTGGGTCTTAAAATGCTCCGCTGCTGCCAGCGAAAATGCAGCAAACAATAAAAGCTGTTTTTTGTAGCGACCTTATGGCCTAATGTAAATGGTACAGTTTTAACAAATCAGATAGCTATCGGATCAGAAACAACACAGGAAGTGACCGGGTGTAAAAAGGCCCATTATACGCAGTAAACTGTTCATTTGTCCTAGTGTCACTGAATGCTTGGTGTTATAACTCACCTCAGTTCACATTGATCAGCTGTAGTTACCGATGCAGATGTAAATACACGATGGACTTTTACTTATTCTTGGGTGTTTTTTTTTTGTTTGTTTGTTTGTTTGTTTTTTTACTCGTGTCGCAGAGGTGGGAGATCCCGTGCAGCAGTGAGCCAAGAGGACGAGTCTGAGGAGGAGATGGAGACGTCGCAGCATAGTGACGAGGAAGCTGAAGAAGATTCGCAGGAATCCTCACCTAAAGTAAACCTCCATGATGAAAACTGGCCTCGTCTTAAAATGACAGGAGTAACAAGTGTTCCCGTGGCTTCCATAAGCATATAATATTCATACAGTTAAAAAATCTAAATCCTAAATCTATCCTCATTACTATAAATAAGAATAGACAGAATACCTTTGCGTAAACCGTCGGTGTATAAAATCAAACACCGAGGTATATTGAACGTATATCATATAGAACACATTCTTTCGAATTTAGTAATCGTCAAAGATCACGGCATAAAATATCAGTTCACATTGTAATAGAATCAGTTTGTCCGTTGTATCAGATGGGTTTCTTAAGGCTCGAATCATATGGTATGGTTTTGTAAATGATTCAGTAGTATTGTTATATCGAGTCACAGTCAGTGGCGTCATCATATAACAAATCTCTGGTGTAAGAAGTGACTCATGAATTACTGAATCAAATAAAAATCAAATCGTGAATCGTATCTTAACAGTCGGTGTTGTAATGAAAGAGTGAATCGAATCGAATCATAAGAGGGTGCGACTGAATCGGCTATGAGTCGATTCCATGCAGGATCGTAGGCTTCAGACTCGAAACGTATGTTAAGGGTTTTATACGTTATTCAAATCTTGACACAAGAATCGAATTATATTGTATTCTAGGTGATTCAGTTTGATATCAGATCACTGGCTTATAGAAGTCATATTATTGCTGATTCAGTATTATTGTCAAATATACTAGTATATAATATAGTATACTAGTATATAATAGTTTCTATACAAACTGAATCACGTGGTGTCGCTTGTGCAGTGTTGTATTACACACATAAGAAACAAAAATCATAGTAGATCCAGGGATATCTTCCAATATCAAATTGCTGGTTTATGAATCGAATCATATACTGAATCAAATACCGAATCAATGCTTTATGAAACTTATTTGAATCGCTCAGCAAAAATATTAAATTATTATTTTATTATCGGCTTAAAAATCAAAATCATGTTGTGCGGATTTACACCTCAGAAAAATTGCCGTAGAATATTTTTTTTTTCTTTTCATTTTGACTTTAATTTATTCCTTTGACTCTTTTATACAGCAACAGAAATTAAAAAGGCTTAAAGGTGAGGTCTCCGATGTTTGAAAGCCAATGTTGACATATAAAATCACCAAAACAAACACGCCCCTAACCCAAATGGGTCCCACCCCTGTATCGATAGCTCCGCCCACACATACATACGTAACCCAGGCAACTAATGGAAAGACCTGTGTCTTTATCATAGCTAGAGTCGGCAACCGTAAACACTCAGAGCCATTTGGACCCGTTTCCCACAGAAAAAAAAAAACACAGAGAGCCACAAAACCCATTTGACATCTAGAATGAAGATAACACTGTATATATTGTTTTTTACCTTTATGGAAAGTATAGCAAAAACTGTAGTGTGTTGCATTTAGGAAATCAATGAACTGCTACCGAGTAAACGAAATTTTATTTCTGCAAGCAAACAAAAATATTTTGAACAGTTTGAACTAACTTTAACAACAAAAAAAAGATGCCATGTTGAAGGTTACTTTCAGATAAAATGTCAATGTCTAATTGAGTCCTCTTCGTATTCATGGGCTCTCAAGTTCTGAAGACAGGCAAGCGTGACATCTCCAACCCCCCTGCAACCCCAAATTTTTTCATTGGTTGTTGTGTTAAATCTTTCCCAGATAGTGATATTTTCTGATTGGCTGTTGTGTAGATTCTTTTTTTGATTGGCCGATAAGTGTCAGGCTCGACTAAGAACTGAGACACGCTGATTCCTGCCCGGTTCCATAGAGACAGCGGTGTGGACTGATACATTTTGGGCACTCCGACGTATTAAATATATGATAAATAGTCAAAACGTTTTTTCTGCGTGTTATCGGCAGTTGGCAGTTATCACGCATATTTTGAGCAACAAAAAAAATTAAAAACTGTTTATTTCAATGTTACAAGAGCATCATAATCTTAGAATTACTTAATTAACTAACTAAAATAAAATAAATTTAAATTATATATTTATTTTCCAAATCTACAAGGATCCGCAGCAGAGGGATGAAAGAGCCACTTGCGGTTCCGGAGCCGCGGGTTGCCGACCCCTGTCATAGCTGAAAGGAAGAACAATACGATTGCAGATAAACAAACAAGCAAAAATGCCACACAAGCATAATCATGTAAAGGACAAAGGCATATATTAGTTCTGTGTAACAAAGCAAAAC
The DNA here is from genome assembly GCF_022655615.1 of Tachysurus fulvidraco. Taxonomy (NCBI): domain Eukaryota; kingdom Metazoa; phylum Chordata; class Actinopteri; order Siluriformes; family Bagridae; genus Tachysurus; species Tachysurus fulvidraco. The sequence goes on along the minus strand of NC_062528.1, from coordinate 19,823,271 downwards.
CAACGTTACTCACCTATCGACAAGGAAAAAAGCGCCTCAGCATCTTAAGTAAAGTCGGCCACATATTCACAGGTCGGAGTTTCCCGAGTCGATAACTCCTGAGGTAAACGCTGTTACTACACAAAACGCGGTTGTAGCTGCCTCTCTACATTACTACAATAGAAAAGAGGTGTTATTTGTGTAGTAACAGCGTTTAGCTCAGGAGTTATTGACTCGGGAAACTCCAATCTGTGAATATGTGGCCAACTTCCTGCCCCTTCAGTTCTCTCCAGCGCTGGAAAGCTGATCCTATATTAACACGTCCTACTTCTTGCCTTATCGTAAGCCTTTCTTCTCTTCTCTTTCTTTCTTTGTTTTTATCCTCCATGTCAATGTTAAAACCGCTTTCTGCTAATGTCACACATGCGCACTGAACACTCTCTCCGCCGCATATCGACAAGCCCCGCCCCTTTCTGCTCATTGGCTACACATTAGTTTTGTATTTGTTTAGTTTGTCGTCCCGACTCAGTTTTCTGAAGCATTTCTCAAACAACGGAGACCCCACCTTTAACATACCTGATGCAAATGAACCCCAGAGTTAAAGCATGTTTGCTGGTAAGGTTTATTACCAGAACCTCAAATAGAAGTCACCTTGTTACTCTTTAACGCTTACACACTGATTGGTTTAGAATCTGCGAAGAAAGCTTCGTAAATTCTTTTGTTTTTAATATCGAAAGCTGACCAACTCGCTTCTTTCTGTTCGCTTCAGCTTAATGAAATGTACCAGAGCTGCTTTTACCACGTGTCGGTTCCAAGGCCTGTCTTATTTGGAGTAAATTGCCGTAGCGTGTTGTGCTGAGTGCTTGTTTTGCTGTGTGTAGGTGCGACGGAAGGCTGGAAGGCGAGAACGCAGATGAGGGAGCTGAGAGCTGACGTTTTTTCCCTTCACCGTCTAAGAGCTTTGAATAGCCCTGGAACACATCAGAGGGAATTTTTCTGGAGCGTTTGGACTTTTTTTCAGAGCCATACACCTGCTTCAGCTGTATTTTGCCCGTCTTTCCTGCCGTAAGCTTTTGCCGTGTCGCTCCACCATGACTCGTGGTTTGTTTTGCATTGTCATATGTGCCGACCATGTGGGAAAAAAAATTGCTTGGCTCACACACATACACACACACACACACACACACACACACACACAATCTGTAAATATTGTTTGTTCTGTTGCCCCTGACCCTGAAATCCTGTCCACTTTAGGGAAACTGTATAGCTCTTACCCTTCCGGATTTTAAGATGTTGCATCGGCTGAATTTGTTCAAGTATTAAAGGCAAAGTGAGTTTTAGCAGTGCTGTATCTGTCCAGTGTGTTTTCTGTATCATTCTGTACTGAGCGACATGAGGATTTTTTATTCGTTTTTTTGGTTGTTTTTTTGTTTTGTTTTGTTTAGTTTTTTCTCTGTGTTTGTCGTTTTACTCTTTCCCTTTTTAACCCCTTGTCATTTGTGTAATTCTTGTGCATATTATGTGGATGTGCAAATGTGCCTCTGCAGGAAAGCAAAAAGATTAAACACGTACACACATATACACACACACATACATACACACACACACACACGTATACACATACATATACACACACACATACATACATACACACACGTACACACACACATATACACATACACACACGTACACACACACATATACACATACACACACGTACACACACACATACACATACATATATACACATACATACACACACACATACATACATACATACACACACACACATACATACATACACACACACACACACATATATACACACACACACATATATACACACACATACATATATACACACACACACACACAAATTAAACACTGGTCTGATGATTAAAAAAAAATCACGTATTTGTAAACTTTTCCTGCCCAGTATTTGTTTTCATCAGTGTTTAGTAAAAGGAACGTATGGTACAAAGCAAATCCGTTTTAATATTGGCTGTGCATTGCGGAATAAACACATGCAGAATAAAATGACCCACTTTTTCAGTCTGCTGAACCAATAAAATATTCTGTTTTAAATAATTGACTTGTTTACTGATCCACTAATCTGTGCGAGAGTCACATTTCCGTGTTTTGTTCACTGTGTAACAGCGAAAGTCTTGATGTTCCCCTGGAGATATTTATGGTGTTGCTGAAATGGAAAAAATGAGTCATTTAATCACAGCATTGGAAATCTTTTTCTCATTCACTGCTGCTTAAAAAAGTGATGTTATAGGCATGAGTGCATCGATTTATTAGTGAGGAGGGAAAAACAAGCACGTTTTATGTTTAATATTCAACTCGGTCTCTTCATTTTCAAAAGGAAAATGGATTCCTATGCTGCGTGCTGCTCTGAATGTTAACTTCATGTCTATGAATATACGGCTGAAAGTTTGTGAACCCTGGCCGTTGCACCAAACTGGGTGTGAAGAGCAATTCATGATTACTCAAGATGTTCCAGAGTCAGCCATTAAAACACGAATAAGGTTTGTGTTTATAGAAAGATACTCAACTAAAGAAGTGATGGATGGAAGGAAGGAGGATTACTGTTACTACCTGGAAGTGGTGTATTTTAAAGACACTTTTTATTATTCGGACGTTAAACGTTTAAACTCTTTGTTTTCTTAAAGGTAATAAGACACAAATGCAGTTTGTCATGTTATCAATAAGCAGGAAAGTAAAAATTGTGTCCTGGAGACTTCTGACCTTCACAAAGCACTGACACTGGAGACTCCTTCCATAAATGATAAACACAACGGTGATAAAAAATAATAATAATAATAATTACACATTTTTGGAGAGTTTCTGTTGCACAAAGCCCTTAAAAATTAATCAACATCTTCTGGCCAACCAGAATCGAGAATTCATGTTATTTAACATAATTATTTATTTGTTTGTTTGTTTTTTTTAGTACATTTTTTACCATGTTATTAACGTAAATATTCATGTTATATTCATGGCAAAAATAAATAAATAAAGAAATACATATTTATATTAATAACATGGCAAAAAGTCTCGTTCCTTGTGTATTTGTTGTCTTTGACGTCACGTGATTCTATCCAACCAATGACAAGCAGCGAGATATGACGCGCCAATCAAGCCCGAGTTCAACGTGTTTATAATCCGCTCGTATTCCAGCAAGTCCCGCCTTCTAAGATCTAGGATTGGTGGATTATTGTTCCGCCTGCTGTGGTATTTTAACTGATTGGTCAGTTTAGACGTCGTTCACATCGCCATGACAACAGGACAAAAACAGAAAAAAGCGCCGGAGAGCCTTGAAAGAAAAGCGATTCCTGACTTGTGCTTTTAAAACTTGTGTTTTTTTCTTCTGGATTTGTGTTTTATTTTTCTGCATCTATATTTGCGTATTTATTTATTTATTTTGCTGTTGTCATTGCTCGGCTTACCATCCAATCAGAGTCAAGTGGGCGGGGTTTATGGGAATACGGGTGGGGAAACATTAACGTGTCGGTTGTGGCTGCGGTTTAGACTCATTGGGATAAGAGGGAGTTTTCTTATCAGCGCTTATAGCTTCGGAATGAAGATGTGACTCCGTGCAGTAAAGATGACTGTGAGTGTCTCTCTGTGTGTGCGCATGAGAGAGAGAGAGAGAGTGAGTGTGTGTGCGTGCGTGCGTGTGTGCATGAAAGAGACTATGCTTGTGTGTGTATGAGAGAGTGTGTGTGTGTGTGTGTGTGTATGTATGAGAGAGAGAGAGAGAGAGAGAGAGAGAGTGAGTGAGCGAGTGAGTGAGCGAGTGAGTGAGTGTGTGTGTGTGTGTGTGTGTGTATATATGTATGAGAGAGTGTGTGTGTGTGTGTATGAGTGAGTGAGTGAGTGTGTGTGTGTGTGTGTGTGTGTGTGTGTGTGTGTGTGTGTATGTATGAGAGTGTGTGTGTGTGTGTGTGTGAGAGAGAGAGAGAGAGAGAGAGAGAGAGTGTGTGTGTGTGTGTGTGTGTATATATGTATGAGAGAGTGTGTGTGTGTATATGTGTGTGTATGAGAGAGAAAGTGTGTGTGTGTGTGTGTGTGTGTGTGTGTGTGTGTGTGTGTGTGTGTAAGTGTAAGTGTAAGCAGTACCCAGTGGGACGAATGCATGTAACGTTTCTGCAACGCTTTAAGGATGTTTGTGACGTCAACACATGGATCCCAAGTGAACATGTGAAATTTCCACATCAGAGTTCCTGCTAATGATCAGTGCATTTAAATCTGTTCTACATGTTTTTTATAAACATTAATGCAGGCAAAGCAGTGGGGATGTGTTTAGGTGCCGCTTTACCTTAAGTCACTTTGCATGTCGGAAACTTCACCCTGTACACCTGAGAGAGACAGACAGACAGAGAGACAGACAGACAGACAGACAGACAGACAGAGAGACAGACAGAGAGACAGACAGAAAGAGAAAGACAGAGAGACAGACAGACAGAGACAGACAGACAGAGAGACTGAGAGACAGACAGACAGAGAGAGAGGCAGAGGGAGAGACAGACAGACAGACAGACAGAAAGAGAGAGACACAGACAGAGAGACTGAGAGACAGACAGTTTACTGCAGATGTATGCATCATCTAAGCTCTTGGAGCTCTGTATGTTTTGTTGTTCTGGAGAATAATCAGTGTCACAGGGTGGTGTGATGTGAGTTACTGTTACTACCCTGAGGTTACAGTATTTTCCAACAGCAGCACATCCTGAAGGATTTATTCATCTTATAATCAGCAACTTTCTAAACATGTTTATTATAGAAGGCTTTTTTTTTAAATCCATTTACGGTTAATGTTGTCACACATCCAGCTTTTTCATCATAGCAGTGACCACTGAGCGTAGTGTGCTAATAAAACCCCACTGTGGACAGGACACGATACCTAACACACTAAAAGTGCTGTTTGTTGGCAGGAGGAAACATGGCAGTAACACACAGATACTGTGGTGTTTCTTCTTCCTCCGGTACAGGATCCTAACATCGTGTCCTAAACCTTCTTGTGTTTTTAATGCTTTTAAATCTCTATCATTTAATACAACACTGGTTCACTAGGAGGGGGGCACGGTGGCTTAGGGTCGGGGTTCGATTCCTGCTTCCGCCTTGTGTGAGTGGAGTTTGCATGTTCTCCCCGTGCCCCGGGGGTTTCCTCCGGGTACTCCGGTTTCCTCCCCCGTTCCAAAGACATGCATGGTAGGTTGATTGGCATCTCTGGAAAATTGTCCGTAGTGTGTGTTTGTGTGTGTGAATGAGCGTGTGTGTGTGCCCTGTGATGGGTTGGCACTCCGTCCAGGGTGTATCCTGCCTCGATGCCCGATGACGCCTGAGAGAGTCACAGGATCCCGTGACCCGAGAAGTTCCGATAAGCGGTAGTGAATGAATGAATGAAAGGTTCACTAGGTCAGAGACTTGGGATATCATGTTGTTGAACACCAAATTGCAGGGAAACCATGTGACCACCTTTCGGTCCATCTTCTGCTAACAAGAAGTAAATGTAATAAGTGAGCAGTAAAGTCAGTGTTATAGATGTAAAAAGAAAATATCAGACGATCCGAGGTTAATTCCTGTATATACATAAAACCCCATTGATCTGTTCATATCACGCACATTAATGCACTCTGATAATTGATGATGATGATGATGATGATGTGGATGTGGCTGGACCAGAGTGAAATATTCCTCTTTATGCATCTGATCTCAAACACCACTTTTTATGCATCTATTCTTTAGCCACTTCATCCAAGTTTGATGAATCCATCATGATTCATTTAAAGACTCTCATCTCCATTTTTCTATCTAATCAGTTCCACCACGTCGTGTCCTCCTGAAGGTCTGAGGGGGGATTTGATCTGGGTTTTGATCACAGTATGGGTGGATAAATATGGAATATGAGCAAAGAGAACTACTGTGCTTAGAGTCACAGAGCTATTTTAGTCCTAATCACGGTGAAGATCTACTCACCAGGTCGGTTTAAGTGATTGCACTTGATTGTGCTTCCTTTCTGGCAAACTGAGATAGTAAGTCTGAGACAGAAGAGACGTTAACGAGAAAAAAAATCTCGAGACGTTTTGGATTTTGGTCTGTTTTTGTCTACATATATTTTTATCAGCTTTGTTTCGGATTTATCTTTCTGATTCTGTACCTTGTAAACGGTTCTTAGGGCCTTTTTACACCCGGACACTTCGTGTGTTGTCTCTGATCCGATAGCTATCTGATTTGTTAAAACTGTTCCGTTTACATCAGGCCACATAAACGCGTCTCGGCGAATCGGATATCGATCCCATCTTTCTACTCCCGCACAAAATGCTAATATATTTGACCTCATTTCCGGGGTAATTGAAATGGAACACGCTTTGGTGTATGCGGTTTTCAGAACGCGATCAAAATGAGGACGAAAAAACGTCGGTTATGCTACAAAAAACAGCGTTTACTGTTCGCTGCATTTTTGCTGGCAGCAGCAGCGCATTTTAAGACCCGACGAGACGTCTGGGTGAAAGATCACCTGCGAGTGACGTACTTCCGTTCGGGAGGAGTATAGCGCTGACGTATGTGGCTTGAACAACCACATACATTTACACCTGTCCAGTTATATCTGAAACATGTCCCAGACCTCCTCCTGTAGGGGTTTGTACCGTCGGATTTATATCCGTCTCGAAACCGTTTCGGAGGGCATTTAGACCTGGTCTTTTTACCCTCGGATAGCTATCTGATCACAGAAAACGCAGGAAGTCACCAGGTGTAAAAACTGCACCTTGTCATGTTTGGGTCATTTGTGGAACCGTGAACTTGCCTCAATTCGTTAGTTTGTTTTTAATATTTCGCCACATGGTGATTAAGGAGTTTACGGCAGTCGGTAGACGTCTTTCTCCGGAGCGACACGTTTTATCTCATTTTATACAACTTTGCAATTGAGGGTTGAGGGCCTTTCTCGGGGGCCCAGCAGTGGCAGCTCGGTGGACCTGGGATTGGATCTCGCAACCTTCCGATCTGTAGTCCGACACCTGAACCACCAGGCAACCACGTCATATCAAATCTCGTATGTTCGTGACGTGACCAGGCGTCCGAGAATGAGTTCCAGCTTGAAATGGATTATTTTCCTGTCTTCACATTTCAAGTGCTTTATTCGTTGCTCATTAGTAGGTCATGTGACTGTAACACATCTGAGCTCAACACACCTCCACCACCACCACCCACCCATACAAGTGTGATGTCTTTGGCACGTCATCTGTATTTTATTGTTGTCTCACATCATTTTGGATTTTGCACGAGACAGTAATCAGGAGTCGTAGTCAAAGTGAACTCCAACATCCCCCACCCACTGCTACACACACACACACACACACACACACACACACAGGATAATCACGCAGTCTGTACCATCATGTCATTTATGACATCGTTACATCACCGCAACTCCACCCGCAAAACGAATCCAATCCAAACAGAACGTTAGCGTGGCACAAATAACAAACGTGTCCGAAGAGCAGTGACGCCCAATAACGAACCGTTTAGTGAGCCTGAGGTGATGTTTGTTCTTTTAGAGAAGACGATGTCCGTGTCATTTCAGTGTAAACAGTACAATTTACACCCAGGCTTAAATATAGCACCCTGCCTCACAGACAGAGACGTGAGTGAGGGAATGAGATTAAATGGCTGTTGTACACATCAGGGGTTTGTTCACAGCCTCAGCAGCGATTCTCACAGTGTGTTAATGACTGCCTTTTCAAATCCTGCTCCGATGTTTCAGTTGCTGTGGCAGGTTTAGTGTCATGCTACCTTGTTATCTGTCTGTCTGTCTATCTGTCTATCTATCTATCTGTCTGTCTGTCTGTTTTTCTGTCTGTCTTTTGGTGTAATTGTCTAGCTCTCTTTCTAACTGTCTGTCTGTCTAACTGTCTGTCTCTGTTTACCTGTTTGTCTACTTGTCTGTCTGTTTGTCTATTTTTCTGTCTGTCTTTTGGTCTACTTGTCTAGCTCTCTTTCTAACTGTCTATTTTTCTTTCTATCTATCTGTCTGTCTGTCTGTTTTTCTGTCTGTCTTTTAGTGTAATTGTCTAGCTCTCTTTCTAACTGTCTGTCTGTCTCTGTCTACCTGTTTCTCTGTCTACCTGTCTGTCTCTGTTTGTCTGTCTGTCTGTCTGTCTGTCTGTCTATTTTTCTGTCTGTCTTTTGGTCTACTTGTCTAGCTCTCTTTCTAACTGTCTATTTTTTTATTTTTCTATCTATCTATCTGCCTGCCTGCCTGTCTCTGTTTACCTGTTTATCTATCTATCTACTGTACCTATCTGTCTGTCTGTTTTTCTCTGTCTTTTGGTGCAATTGATTAACTCTCTTTGTAACTGTATGTGTGTCTGTCTCTTTACCTGTTTGTCTGTCTGTCTGTCTGTCTGTCTGTCTGCCTATTTTTCTGTTTGTCTTTTGGTCCACTTATCAACCTCTCCTTGTAACTGTCTATTTTTCTATCTGTCTGTCTGTCTGTCTCTGTTTTCCTGTTTGTCTGTCTATCTATCTCTATCTGTCTGTCTGTCTGCCTGTCAGTCTATTTTTCTGTCTGTCTTTTGGTCTAACTTGTCTAGCTCTCTTTCTAACTGTCTGTCTGTCTCTGTCTACCTGTCTGTCTCTGTGTACCTGTTTGTCTGCCTAGCTGTCTGTCTACCTACCGTTCTATCTGCCTTTCTAACCGTCTGCCTGCCTGTCTGTCTGTCTCTGTTTACCTGTCTGTCTGTCTGTCTGTCTGTCTGTCTGTAAATGTGTAATCTGTGGTAAATTGCTGTAGTCTATGAGGAATAACCCAGGCTATGACGTGCTGCTGCTGCTGCTGCTGCTGTAGTAAAATAAATAACTTCAGCTTAACGCTGCTGTTTCATGTCGGTTGGCTTCACACCACTGCTTCACTAATTCTTTTCTTATAACCGCATCCCTCATGTATTTTATTCCTAATTTATTACACTGATCACAAACACACTCGGTAATCATCTCTAACGATTCCTAATCGCTCTACGTCGTCGAGTTTCAGTCGTATTCTCTGACTTGGTTCGATTTCCCTGAGAGATTATCAGCGTGTGGGTTAAACCGAGTCTCTCTGTCCTTTAGCTTTAAGATCATGAAGACGTCCGACGTTACAGCGATTCAAACACTCGGGTCCATTTATTGTCAAACCAGCAGCCGGTCTCAGCCGTGGTCTGTAACGAGAGACCGCTGCACGGTCTGGCGCTGCCACCCACACGACCTGCGCCGGCTCAGAATAGTCTGCATTCGCACATCTCTGCATGACATGCATCTAAATCCAGGTGACAATCCTGAAGAGATTGCATCATCACATGCTGTATTGTTTTTTATTATGTATCTTTTTTTATTATTATTTATGAGGAGACCCCAACAGAGACCTCATTAGGAGCAAGATTGTCGATTGTTTTATTTAAGATCACATCATTCCTCAAAGAAGCACAGCATGAAGAATGAACGCCGAAGGATTTTCCAGACAGCTACTAACCCTGTCTGATCCCTGACTGCGGTGGGTGGCTTTTCCTTCCAAGACGTCAAGGTTATAATAGTAGTAACCAGCCTGCAGGGGTTTTTATACGACTGATTAAATAAAAAAAAAAAGCCGCTTTATTTATAGAGCACTTTTCCCAAGCCCAAGGCTGTCACTTAAAGATAACAAGAACACGACATGCTCATCGGCATGCAGCATGAAACCGAACGAGGACAGTCAGGTAGACGGATGAAACGGTGCAGAGACGAGTTAAAGATTTCAGGGATACAGACTTCTGACGTGTGTCAGTCGAAGACACGATGCTAATGATAGCCAGGGTAACACGGGGTGCCGATACTTTTGTTCTTGCCGAAGGAGTAAGGGTTTTCTGTAGCTGACTTGTGCATGTACTGCATTAAGGTATGCTGTTGGGCGCAGGTCGGTTTTCCTCTATAGAGTAAGCAGGGGATAATACGGTGGTTGTGCTGTTAGAGGCAAATAACCAACGATGGACTGCAGCACATTGCTGCTTACGACCCTGACTGTAATGATCTGTCTATAACAGGTCACAATGAGGAATAAGGGTTTTTCTGTGTTTGATACTTTTTTATTGACTCGTTTAAAGTTTTTACCAGTTTATAGTTACAGCTCTCTGTGGACATTCCTACTACATTCTACTGTTCATTTTCCTGCCTCTATTCCCCTTCTTCCTCCCTTCTCCCCCTCGATCACCTCTTATTTCTATCACGTCCTCTCTCCCCATCCCTCTCTCCCTCCTTTTTCCTCCCCTCCCGTCCCTCTCTCTCTCTCTCTCTCTCTCTCTCTCCCTTTCTCTCTAAAGTACTTTAATGACAATCATATTCTCATGATTAATAATAATTCTACTTACCCTCTCTCTGCCCCGTCTCCCCACCGCGCTTCTCTCTCCCTCCCTCACCTCTTCTTTCTATCACCCTCTCCCACTTCTCTCTCCTTTCTTCTCCTCCTTTCTTTCTCTGCCCCCTCTCTCCTCCTTGCTCACCTCTTCATTCTCTCTCTGCCCCCCTCTCTCTCTCCCTTCCTCTCTCTCTCCCTCTCTCCCTCTCTCTCTCTCTCTCTCTCTCTCTCTCTCTCTTTCTCTCTAAAGTACTTTAATGACAATCATATTCTCATGATTAATAATAACTCTACATACTGTCTCTCCCTGTCTCCCCACCACGCTTCTCTCTCCCTCCTTCTCCTCCTTTCTTTCTCTGCCTCCTCTCTCCACCTCCCTCACCTCTTCTTTCTATCACCCCCTCTCTCACTTCTCTCTCTCTCTCTCTCTCTCTCTCTCTCTCTCTCTCTCTCTCTCTCTCTCTCTCTCTCTGTACTTTAATGACAATCATGATTAATAATAATTCTACATACTGTCTCTCTGCCCCTGTCTCCCCACCGCACTTACGTAATAAGTGACATCCGGGCGCCGCAGCATAAATGTCTGCCCACTGCTCCGGGTGTGTGTGTTCACGGTGTGTGTGTGTTCACTGCTGTGTGTGTGCACTTTGGATGGGTTAAATGCAGAGAACAAATTCTGAGTACGGGTCACCGTACTTAGCCGCATGTCACGTCACGTCACTTTAAAGTTTATGCCACAGGACACTTTCCTGAGATCTGTACTTTTATACAAGAAGCTAAAACTTTTTTTGCACAGAATCCACGATTCATATTACTTTTATTCTTTCAATAAAATCCGTTTTGAAGCTACATATACACTATAAGAGTCTCCACAGGATCTGAGCTCCTCGAGTTAGAGAAAGTAACTCTCACTCGAGTCTATTATCTCGAGTCTATAATTCTCATCTAAGTTATCACCAGCCTTTCAGTTAAGAGCACAACTAAAGGTCAAACGCTCCACAAGCTCTGTTGTTGTCATCACTCATAGATGATTTAGGCTGCGGGCATCAAACCGCTTTATACGAATTGTGATGAATTGTGTCTGGGGTTTTTATGGCTGTCAGTCCAGCAACGTTTGTAAAGATTGATAAGCAGGTTTGTGCGATGTTGAAGTTACAGTTTAGGAAAATAAAAATCAGGATAAACGATTTATTAGTCCAGAAATGATAGGATAACTTTTCAGGTGTGCAGGAAGAAAAAAACAAAGTTGGATTTAAAAAAAAATAATAATAATAAAAAATTGTGTAGTCGAGGAAAACAGAAAAAACACTGCAGAAGGAGGAGAAACTCTCTCTCTCTCTCTCTCATTTTCTACCGCTTATCCGAACGTGGAGCCTGTGCCTATCTCCGGCGTCATCGAACATCAAGACAGGATACACCCTGGACGGAGTGCCAACCCATCACAGAGCACACACACTCACACACACACACACTACAGACAATTTTCCAGAGATGCCAATCAACCTACCATGCATGTCTTTGGACCGGGGGAGGAAACCGGAGTACCCGGAGGAAACCCCCGAGGCATGGGGAGAACATGCAAACTCCACACACACAAGGCGAGGCGGGAATCGAACCCCAGACCCTGGAGGTGTGAGGCGAACGTGCTAACCACTAAGCCACTGTGTCACCCAGGAGGAGAAACTAATCATCATAATTGTATTTAATTATTTTCTAATTATCATGGCTGTTAACTTTATCTAACGTAGATGACCTGTAGTTTTTTTTCCAGAGTAAACACGCTTCTAAGTCGATTTAACACGAAAAGGGGCGGGGCTTCCAGGTCATATCGGTTATCATCCGAATTCATACGTCAAATGTCTAGTATTGTGTTTAAATTTAGGAGAAAAATCTGTTATTAGCGTGCGTGGTAGAGCTCTGACGCACAACGTGAAGGTTGCCAGATTCGGTAATACCACATAATTAAAGTAAACAACCCTGATTGTTGTCACAGTAAAATTGGGTAGAAACGGATTAATCATTACATCGCACAAGCTGAATTGGTGGCATTATGAACGCTGCGTAGGGCAAAGATTTGTAACCCAAAACCTCAAGGATAAGACTTAGCTGTAGTTGGTATATTTCACCAAAGCATACGTTAGCGTGGGAACAGAAATGGTTGTGAGACATCCCGATGGTTGTGAATCTCCCTGTCTATAACCTTAAGTCTTGAGCTTTGAGAAAATCTGATGATAAAATCAATAAGAGGACAAGAAATGGAGTTTCCTCCTGTTTAGTATCGAACGGTTTCGTCATGTCTATTAACACAATGGGGTTAATATGAAGCTCATATGAAAGCAGACACACAGGGATTTAAAAATGTTAGTGTTTTTTTTTTTTTTATATATATATATATATTTCTGTTTTTATCTAGCGTACTGGGGGTTGATGTATTCCTAGAAAAGTTCCCAAAATGGTTAATTTTATTTTTCACACATGTTTGTATCTTCAGAGTAAACGTTGATGTCAAAGCCATTTCTGCTCTGTTGAGACGACTCAAGTTCTGGTTTATAATCAGCTCAGACTTGAAGGTGTTTATCTTCAACCACTAAAATTCTGTGTAAGATTATCAACAGAGGGAAAAACACACTGAAAGTCCTGACTCACTTCAGATCAGACTCAGAAAATGTCCCATAAGTCTGTTTCCTTTCTGCCAGAGTAATAGAACTAGATCCAGTTTACAGGTAAAAGGTGTTAAATGTCACGCATTGTTTTGTTGTCCTGGGGGGACACGGTGGCTTAGTGGTTAGCACGTTCACCTCACACCTCCAGGGTTGGGGGGTCGATTCCCACCTCCGCCTTGTGTGTGTGGAGTTTGCATGTGCTCCCTGTGCCTCGGGGGTTTCCTCCTGGGTACTCCGGTTTCCTCCCCCGGTCCAAAGACATGCATGGTAGGTTGATTGGCATCTCTGGAAAATTGTCCATAGTGTGTGTGTGTGTGTGTGTGTGTGTGTGTGTGCGCCCTGTGATGGGTTGGCACTTCGTCCAGGGTGTATCCTACCTTGATGCCCGATGACGCCTGAGAGGCACAGGCTCCCTGTGACCCGAGAGGTTCGGAAAAGCGGTAGAAAATTAATGTTTTGTTTTCTCGTTTTCATGAAGGGTGTCAATAATTTTGGTGCTGCGTCAATCAAATTGAATGAAACATCTCCAGTTGCAGTTCAACCGATTTGCCCTTCAGACCATGAAACGATCACCCAAACATGCATTCAAATGTGCTCGGTGTCTTCAAACGCTTCAGGCTTCATCTCTGTTTTGTTCTCATTTTAGTGCAAACAGTTTTTTCCTCTTCTGACCTCCAAGCGTGTCGGTCGGCTTCTCGTTCGACGCGTGCTGTGAAGCTCAGAGCGTTCGCACTCTGGAAAACGGTCCTTTATGGAATTAGAAACATTCCTTTGTTAAAATGCAGATTTTTGAACGTTGGACGCATTTTATGGAAATTCAGCTTCATTTATACAACTGGCTGCAGACAGCATCAGAGCATCAACACAACACAATGCATGTGGTGTTCATGAAAATCCAGTTAGTGGTGGTTTTCACATCAGGAACGTTTGGTGCCGAATCCGAGCGAGATTATTCCCAGCACTCAATCCAGGGTTTCGAATCGCTTGAGTCTTTCAAAGCCCGGTGCATTTTCCTTTGTTACGTCATCACAAACGCACACGAATAAACCAACAATACCGGCTCACCATATTGTTAGTTTTATTATTAATCGGCGCCGTCACGGTCTGTAAGGTGTCATGTCTGTAAGGTGTCATGTCTGTAAGGAATAATGCTGCGCTTTAACATGAAGTGTTATGATATGCTATGATACACAAAGCAGCCAGAGAGCAGGAACAGTGGGTAATAAAGGGCTGAGCGAAGGCTGTGAGGTTTAAAGTGACGCATGGGAGTGGGATCATGTGGGGGAGTGGGATCATGTGGGGGGAGTGGGATCATGTGTGGGAGTGGGATCATGTGTGGGAGTGGGATCATGTGTGGGAGTGGGATCATGTGGGGGGAGTGGGATCATGTGAGGGAGTGGGATCATGTGTGGGAGTGGGATCATGTGGGGGAGTGGGATCATGTGGGGGAGTGGGATCATGTGTGGGAGTGGGATCATTAGAGAAAGCACTCTGAAGCGCTATTACTGAAGCACGCCGATGTTGTCCTAAGCGCCGAGGTAATTGATGTGCCGCTGTGAGGAGGAGTGTTTTATAAAAGACCCGGTCCTCATCAAGGACAGAGTGAGCGAGCGACGCTGCAGAAGATCACGTCATGTCTGCATTCATGTCTAGTCCAACTCACATTTAACTGTTTTAGTCCAAGCCGCAGCGATAGAAATGTCACACCTTCTTTCTAGACAAAGAAGTGAGATCTTAACAGTGCTGTGGTTTGAAAATAAAACAAGTCTAGTCTCATGAGTCAGACCTGCAGCTGTTGCTGAGCCTTTTATCAGTGACTGTTATACTCCTGTCAGAACCTTGTTGTGTCTCAGCATTCAAAATTGTCGTGTTCTCCTCTCAGAGACCGCTTTCTTCTCCTGTCCTGTCCTCTCCTGTCCTGTCCTCTCCTGTTCTGTCCTCTCCTCTCAGAGACCTCTCTCCTGTTCTGTCCTCTCCTGTTCTGTCCTCTCCTCTCAGAGACCTCTCTCCTGTCCTGTCCTCTCCTGTTCTGTCCTCTCCTGTTCTGTCCTCTCCTCTCAGAGACCTCTCTCTTCTCCTGTCCTGTCCTCTCGTGTCCTGTCCTCTCCTGTTCTGTCCTCTCCTCTCAGAGACCTCTCTCCTCTCCTCTCCTCTCCTCTCAGTGTATAGATGGTGTAGATGGATTGCAACGAATTTGTGTGTACACCCATCTTCCAGTCCGTCAGACGTGAGCAGCACGTCAGAGCAAGATTTCCCAAAGCTTTTCTCAAACAGCGGCAGCATGTAACTTTTTATAAGCATGCAAAAAATTTGCTGTTAGCTACAAAATAAAGTATACCCAAAAAAATCCCATGAACGTGAATTATTGGTGATTTTTTTTTTTCTTTTTTTTTGACGTCTGCTTCACGTGTTTCAGAATTCCCTCCCCTTTTTGCACAAAGTTGCGGAGCTAATCCTGAGCGACGTTCTCGTACAGATGTTTTTACTCTGCGTGATCCCAGCAGACTTTTAAGACGATTACTTGGCGTTCTACAAGACGATCGCAGTAAGAATTCTGTTAAAGATAACCGCTTCTTCGTGTCCGGTGGTTGAAGATGAAAATGGGTGGAGATACTGTCAGAACAGAGCGTTTCCATACCGATTAGTTAGCTACATCCCTCATTTGTTTTGTAAGTTATTTCTTTCTTTCTTTTGCCTTTTGTCCCGATGAGACGACGACAATGAATGACAATTCTTTTAAATTGTTTACTTTTACCTTTAGCTTTAGCTACTAGCACATTTATTGCTGTCACATGATTTTTTTTTGTAAACATATGATGACCTCTTATTGGTATTTTAGCTGATTTCCGCAGAATTTGCCTTCTAGCATCTGCACTGCATTAGCCACTGGTGAAGAGGTCACATTATGCATTATAAGGCATTCAAATCAAATTTTATTTGTCACATACAGATACATACAGGGTACGTATAAAAAAGCAAAATATATATATATATATATATATATATATATATATATATATATATATATATATATATATATATATAAGAAGAAACTATATAAGAAAACTATAAAAATATGAAATATATGGAGAATATGTAGAAATAATGTGTATATACATACATAAATGAGTATGTTTTTTACTGATTGTCCTTAAAGTGACCAGGTGAAGTATGGTGTGTAAATAGTGTATAAAGTGGCACTGCGCTGTGCGAGTCGGTGTTAAAGTGTCCTTAGAATGTCCAGGTGCAGTATGGTGTGTAAATAGTGTATGGAGTGTAAATAGTGTATAAAGTGGCACTGCGCTTCGATCTCAACTCCTGACCAAAGCTTCAGACTCATCAAAAGCAAGGCTTCGGCTTGTCCATCCGAAACAGTTCTTATCAAAACTTGTGAACTTATGAACTAAAGCTGACTTAATCGAGCTCAGCTAACGTAGCACTTGCAAACTCTATATTTAATTGTAGATCTGTTTGGAGTGACACAGCGAGCAGCGAGACTCTGACAGCTTGCTCATTAGAATACATCAGTTCAATTCAGTTTATTTAACAATGGACATTGTCTCAAAACAGCTTTACTGAAGTATAGATACAATAAAAATTTGAAAGTTTAACAAGTTATCCCTGAGCAAGCTTGAGGTGATGGTGGTGCGGAAAAACTCCATGAGATGATCTGAGGAAGAAACCCTGAGAGGAACCGGACTCAGAAGTGAACCTCATCCTCATTTGGGTGACACTGGACAGGAAATAATGTACACTGGACAGGAAATAATGTCCTTTTTAATGTGTCCCCCCCCCCCCCCCCCTCCGGAGTCCTGGCACTTTAAGATTTTGTCATGCTGAATTTGCAGGAAAATTGATGTTACCAAGAAAAGGCTGTTTGTCAAGAAGGCATCCTGTCACACTTCTCACAGGGATAGATAAGGAACTGTTTCTCTCTCTCGCTCTCTGTCTCTCTCTCTCTCTCTCTTGCTCCCTCTCTCTCTCTGTCTCCCTCTCTCTCGCTTTCTTTCTCAGAGCGCAGAGGATGCTGTGCATGGCTAATTTGTGAGCAGCATGGACGAGGCTGCCAGCCAGCTGGAGAGAGACCATGTTCACAGCGTGTACGAGAGGATTGCGCCGTTCTTTAATGACAGTCGCTACAAGGCTTGGCCAAGAGTCAAGCAGTTCCTGTTGGAGCAGGAGCCGGGCAGCATCGTCGCTGATGTCGGTAAGGACACAGCATTATTATCTTATAATCAGCAAAGATGAGAACTCTATCTTTTCTGGGTTTGATCTGTCCTTGCTGTGACCTTCTGTGCATCTGGATTCTTTGCGCAAGTTAAGTGGTCAAGTGTTTTTTTTTTTTGTTTTTTTTTTGTCCATTAAAAAATGATGAGCTTTGTTAAAAAGCTTTCAGGATTTGAAAAAATAGTGTCGTCACATTCGATTTGAAAAATATCCTGCTGTTAACGAAAACGAGCTCAAGATTCTCTGCCGTTTGACATTTTTGGGAACGAGAGACAATTTGTCAGCTCGTAAAAACTAAGGAGCACAACAGAATTACAAACCGAATGATGTGACCTGCTGACCGAATAAACCAGACGAGTCACGTAAAGGAGAAAGCAGTGTTTCTGTAACGCTGCAGTGTTTTGTTTTGATACTTTATCCTTTTATAGCCATCGTCTCGGCTTGTTAAGCACAAACTAATTTTGCATATTTTTCACCATGACAGGATGTGGCAATGGGAAGTATCTGCACATCAACGAAAGCATCTTTAAGATGGGCTGTGATGTGTGCCGGCCCCTGGTGGATTCGGCCTGGAGTCGAGGTCATGAGGTTCAGCTGTGCGACGGCCTGCGTTTACCCTACAGAGACGGCTGCTTTGATGCCGTGCTCTCCATCGCAGGTAATCCACACCAGACAGCCATTCCTGTCAGATTCACAGGTTTACAGTGGGGTTTAGTTTTTGGTTTGGGGCTTCACAGTGGTGTTTATGGAATTGGGGATTTAGACTGGAGTTTATGGGATTGGGGCTTCAGAGTGGTGTTTATGGGATCGGGGCTTCAGAGTGGTGTTTATGGGATTGGGGCTTCAGAGTGGTGTTTATGGGATTGGGGCTTCAGAGTGGTGTTTATGGGATTGGGGCTTCAGAGTGGTGTTTATGGGATTGGGGCTTCAGAGTGGTGTTTATGGGATTGGGGCTTCAGAGTGGTGTTTATGGGATCGGGGCTTCAGAGTGGTGTTTATGGGATCGGGGCTTCAGAGTGGTGTTTATGGGATCGGGGCTTCAGAGTGGTGTTTATGGGATCGGGGCTTCAGAGTGCTGTTTGTGGGCTTGGGGTTTTTGGAATTGGGGTTTGGGGGATTGGGTTTCAGAGTGGTGTTTGGAACTGGGGTTTCAGAGTGGTGTTTTTTCTGGGGATTTGGGTTTCAGTGTGCTGTTTTTGGGGGGATTGGGGTTTCAGTGTGGTGTTTTTGGGGGATTGGGGTTTCGGTGTGGTGTTTTTGGGGGATTGGGGTTTCGGTGTGGTGTTTTTGGGGGGTTTGGGGTTTCGGTGTGGTGTGGTGTTTTTGGGGGGTTTGGGGTTTCGGTGTGGTGTTTTTGGGGGGTTTGGGGTTTCGGTGTGGTGTTTTTGGGGGATTTGGGGTTTCGGTGTGGTGTTTTTGGGGGGTTTGGGGTTAGGGGTTTCAGTGTGGTGTTTTTTTGGGGGGATTGGGGTTTCAGTGTGGTGTTAGCTAACTGGGGATAGGGGTTTTGACTAACTGACTTTTTTTTTTTGCTTGTTTGTTTATTTATTTATTTTGTTTCAGTCTGTGGTTTGGGGAGTTTTAGATGATAGCATTCAGTTTGGGGGTAGCATTGGGGTTATAGACTTAGGCTTGGGGTTTTTACTGAGGGCTTAGGTAAGGCATAATCTCTATGGCTAACTGTGGCATGGTTGCCAGTACTAGAAGCCTAGTCTCTATAGTTGGTGAACTCTAGAGAATGGTGAAGAAAACAAAAAACATCGAGTGAGTGACAGTTCTGCTGGTGGTAAAACACCATGTTGACAGATTGGGTCAAACTGTCAGGAAGGATATAGTATAACTTATATAATCACTCTTTTCAACATTTATGAAAAGAAAAGCATTTCTGTCTACACATCATGGTTGTCAGGAGTGATTATATACAAGTGGTTAAGAGGTTTAAACGTTGGTAATTCTAACATTTTCATTCCCCATGTTTATTATGCATTTATCAGATCATTACCCAGAGCAGTTTCTGTTATTCACATTAATCAAGTAAAAACAAACAGCAAAGATTTCCATGCCTTTAATAAACCTGACTCACTGGGTGCGTAGGTACTTAACTTTAAGGCACAGCACAAAACAGGAAACAGTGACTCACACACACTTATCAACACTGCTGTTCTATTTCAGTCTGATCTTATGGAGACTTCGTTAAAATATGGATGAACAAGAGTGGAATTTGTTTGGTATAAAAATAAAACTTTAAGAAAAGGTAAGGACTATAAACGTTGGGGCTTTTAACCCCTGGTGACTTCGTGTTTTCTGTGATCAGATATTGTAGCTGTCCGATGGTAAAAAGACCAGGTCTAAATGCCCTCCGAAACGGTTTCGAGACGGATATAAATCCGACGGTACAAACCCCTTCAGGAGGAGGTCTGGGACGCGTTTCAGATGAAACTGGACAGGTGTAAATGTATGTGGTTGTTCAAGCCACATACGTCAGCGCTATACTCCTCCCAAAGGGAAGTACGTCACTCACAGGTGATCTTTCACCCAGGCGTCTCGTCGGGTCTTAAAATGCGCTGCTGCTGCCAGCGAAAATGCAGCGAACAGTAAATGCTGTTTTTTGTAACCTGACCATCGTAACAAAGACGTTTTTTCGTCCTCATTTTGATCGCGTTCTGAAAACCGCATACACCAAAGCGTGTTCCATTTCAATTACCCCGGAAATGAGGTGAAATATATTAGCATTTTGGGCGGGAGTTAAAAGATGGGATCGATATCCGATTCGCCGAGATGCGTTTATGTGGCCTAATGTAAATGGAACAGTTTTAACAAATCAGATAGCACATCAGAGACAACACACGAAGTGTCCGGGTGTAAAAAGACCCTCAGACTAACCTCATCTGTCGTACCTTAACATACATTACATGGTCATGCACATTGTTGGTCATTTTCACATCATCCAGAGGCAAGATTCAAGGTCACTTTTCGCACAAACTATTAATGGTTGTCCTCTGATTTAAAATAAAACCCGTCCTTTTCTAGATATGGACAACATTAAACATTTAACACTTGATCGTCCTTACCGTCCTCTGGCTTAAACAATTCCTCAGATTTAGCTTGCTTTACTTCTTCATGAACACACTTACCATTACATAATAATCTTAATTTATGTCTCAATAATTAGCTGATTTATTTATTTCTTTTTACTTTATATTGCTGCAATTTTAGCAGAAGCTTTAAATAAACCGTGTCAGCTTTTTTTCTACAGCTGTTGACTTTCCTATAACTTTATGGGTTTTAGTATTCAGTACCTTAGTCAGCGCTCCCATCATCTGCTCTGCTTCCCTGTTATTAATTGTAATATTAATGCCCCAGCGCATGGCATATATCTTTATTAAAGCAGGATGGTGTGTACAAAGCAAGCTCTGTTACTTGGATACGGAAGCTTTTCCGTGTGTTCTGTAGGTCACCTGGCAACCCTCGCTCATCCTGAGGGAGTCTGTTACTGCGACCGTTCACGAGTGCAGAGGGTCATGTTGCTAATTGAATGCCGCTGGGTATCAAAGTTCTTTTCTGCTCGGTCTTTTTGTAAGAGGTGGGATTTAAATAGCTTACATAAATTTTACAGTTGTATTCATTTTATTCTAATGCACATCATATTGAAATTAAAATATTTGTTGATAAAAGAGTACATTTTGTCTCATTTATAGGACATCAGGAAGATTGGGGATTTAATAGCAATGAATGGCTCGGGTTTTTTTGTGTGGGGGGGATTGTGTGTGGGGTTGTGTGGGGGGGGTTGTGTGGGGGGGTTGTGTGTGCGTGTGGGGCTGTGTGGGGGGGTGTGGTTGTTTGTGTGTGTTTTGTGTGTGTGGGGGGGGTTGGTTTTGTGTGTGTGTGTTGTTGTGTGTGTGGTTGTATGTGTGCGTGTGTGGTTGTGTGTATGTTGTTATTTGTCGTGTTGTTTGTTTGTGTGTGTTGTGTGTTGTTTTTGTTTGTGTGGTTGTTTTTTTGTTTTTTGTGTGTTGGGTTTTGTTTTGTGTGTTTGGTGTTGTTTTTTTTGTTGGTGTTGTGTTTGTTTTGTTTTGTGTTTTTTTGTTGTGTTTTGTTTGTGTGTGTGTTTTTTTTTGTTTGTTTGTGTGTTTTTTGTTTTTTGTTTTGTTGTTTGTTTTTTGTTGTGTGTTTTTTGTGGGTTTTGTTTTTTTGTGTTTTGTTTGTGTGGTTGTTTGTGTGTGTGTGTGGTTGTGTGTGTGTGGGGGGGGGTTGTGTGTGTGGGGGGGGTTGTGTGTGTGTGTGTGTGTGTGGTTGTGTGTGTGTGTGTGTGAAGCACTTTAAAGAAATTGTCATACAGAGCAGTAAACAGTAAAAGAACCAGTAAAAACCGCTCTAGGTGAAACCCCCAAACCTTTAACCCTAACACGATGGACACGATGCTTCCACCACAGGCTTCACTGTAGGGAGGTGGAATGTGTAGGGGATGAAACCAGGCATCTTCATCTGCTTCAGAAGGTGGAGTTTCACAGCTATGATTGTACCGTGAGCAGCTTTTCAGTACTGTGAATGAGCAGAGATTTTCTCCAGCTCTTTCCTTTCTCTGTTGTTACTCAGAGTAACTCCCTCTGTAGTCGGGAACAGCATCATGAAGTGATTTTATAAAGTCCTGTTCATCTCCCCACCTTCATTTTCATCACTGAAGCTCTTTTTCCTTTGCAGTCATCCACCACATGTCGACCAAAGAGCGCCGCGTCCGGGCACTAAAGGAAATCTCGCGTACGTTAAGAGTAGGAGGGCGAGTCATGATCTACGTGTGGGCCATGGAACAGAAAAGACGCAAGTTTGAGAAGCAGGACATCTTTGTGCCATGGAACCCCAACCCTCCCTTATCCTCTACCTCGAGAGGACGCCTCAGACCCAGGCTGCGCGGCGGCGGAACCCAGAGCATTAGCGAAGCCACGGTGTCTGACGAAATGCACAGGAACACAAAAAGCACATCGTCAATGGTGGATGAAGAAGATCCAGGGAGCCCAGCACAGCAGAGGAAGCAGAAGCTCTGGTTTTTCTCCAGGTCTCTGGACTCTGTGCTGGATTTAAGCAGCCTCAGCGTGTCTCGCTCATCCTCTAGAGAGCTCAGCGTTTTCTGCAGCCCCACTGACGAACCTGAGGCGAGAACCCAAGCGAGAAGCACAAGAGGGCGAGCTCTGATCAGACAAGTGTCTAGCTTCTTCACAAACCCATCCTCTAGGAACAGCCTAGAAGAGGACGTCTTCGAGCCGCACGAGCAGATGCAGAAAGCCGAGTGTAGTGGCGTCGACGGGACGGTTTCGGTCGCGCTGGTGCAGGACTGCTCTTCAGTACCGTTACCGGATCTGGTGTCTCGACAGAGGGAGTGCTCGGGGAGCGAACATCTCGGAGAGGACGATGCAGGAGATATCGGACAGGAAAGCGCGGTGTCCCTGACGCAGAATGAGGAGTGGAGTAAAGACCAGCTGAACGAGTCATGTCTGCGCTATTACCATGTCTTCAGAGAGGGAGAACTGACGCAGCTGATCGAGGAACATGTCGAGGAACTTCACATCCTGCAGACGTACTTGGATCATGCCAACTGGTGTGTGGTGGCTGAGAAGGTCCATGTGTGGAGGGTTTGAGTTTGTTTGTTTATCTAAATATTTATTTTTTTAAGTGTGTTTTTTTTTTTTTAAATTGTTAGTTTTTTTTTGTTTTATTTTATTTTAGGATTCGAATCATTTTGATTTAAACAATCTGACGTTCGGTTTGTAATCGTCTCCCGGAAGCACGGTGAAGATAAGATCATCTTATCTGGAGAGAGAGAGAAAGAGAGAGAGTGTTCTATGTAATGCTCGCTCAACCGTTTAACACGATCTCGCTGCTGTGACGCTTTTTATTACGAGCTCAACATTTTTCTTATTGGCTTTTTCTGGTCTTTTTTAAGTTGTAATTTATACCGTACGTATCTCTTTTTTTTCCCCCACTAACTAAGGCAATGTAAAAGATTTAAAAGTTTACTAATATCCCTTATGGCACTGATTTTCATGGCAAATACAATACTGTTAGCTGTCTTAAGCAATCCCTGCCTGAAACAGACGTCAACGCACATCGTCGTACTGAACCAAACAATGTGAGCACATAACTAGCATTTAAATAGTGAATGCTCCCTTCTCAGGAGTTTGTTTTTTCTCTCGTGTGATGGTGGCGTATCGTGTTTTAATGTTTACTTACTTAAAGATGATCTGTTATATTGCTGCTTGTTGGATCTCAGTACATTGCACAAAACAAATCCTCCCTTCCTATAAAACTTAACTGCTGGTGTTGAACATTTTAATGCTGATGTACTTTGTGTCTATATTTTTTTTATTTGTGCCATGCCACGGGTTTTTCCTTTGTAAACTTGAATTTATTTATTAAACTGTGTTCTTACTGTATATTTAATAAATTGTGTATAATTGTATGTGTAAGTGAATAAATAGGCTATATTTTATTCTCATCTACTCGCGTGTTCTGTGATTTATTTCACGTCTCTCTTAAGGACGTCGGTAATAAAGACGTCAGTTCTGATATCCGGTTAATGAGATCTGTCAATCTGTCTATCTATCTATCTATCTGTCTGTCTGTCTGTCTGTCTGTCAATCATCTATTCTATCTATCTATCTATCTATCTATCTATCTATCTATCTATCTATCAATTTGTATCATATATCTATCTGTCTATCATCTATCTATCTATCCACCAAGCCACCCATCTATCTATCTATCTGTCTGTCTGTCTGTCTATCAATCATCTATTCTATCTACTTATCTATCTATTTATCTATCTATCTATCTATCTATCATATATCTATCGGTCTATCATCTATCTATCTATCTATTGTTTCTATCGTTTCTATTGTATCTATCTATCTAATGTTTCTATCTATCTATTGTATCTAATCTATCTATCTATCTTTCTATCATTTCTATAGTAACCAAAACAAGTTACTACAGGTTATTACTACAAGTTATTACAAAACAAGTAAAAAAGAGAAAGTCCAGTGTAAGCACTGATGTAAGTTTTCCTAAAGGAGAATCTGATGTAATATTTATGGACAGAGTCTCCAGCATCAACATTTTCCACTGCATGAAACATTTTTACATTTTCCGCCGTATGAAAGTCACAAGCCAGCATTTTATTCTAATTTTTATTAGTTCTGTGAGCTCGAGTTAAACAGTAAGTTTAAATGTGCAACACAAGTGAGAATTAATTTACATCTTATTCTAAAGGAACCTGGTCAGACGTAAAGAGCTGGAGTACTGAATTAAATAGAGATTATTTAGAAGAATGATTTCTCCTTATTTATAATTAATAATAAAAAAATGGAAACAGTTGCAGTAAACAATACTAAATGGAAATAATTATAATATTCCTGTCATAGTTCCTTAATCACTAAAATTCTTACATTTCGGTCATAGATTCCTTGATGAAGTAATTAATTGCTGTTTTTTTACTTTTTTTTATTAAATAAAATAAATTTATAATTAATTTATTTGCATTTTGTCAAAATATATTTATTTTACAAATGTAGCTGTAATTATTATTAATAATAATAAGATGATGATGATGACGAAGAAGAAGAAGAAGAAGGAAAAGAACAGTAAGTTGTTTTCCAAGCACAAAGGAAGACAATTGCAGCAAGTATTTAAAAAAAAAAAAAGGTTTTGTGCTATTTTTAGTCATCGATTAAAAAAGCATTAATACAGCTTCGGGGTAATCACTGATATTAGTCTGAAGGACAATCGTCCTCTTGTCATGTCTGTAATCATTTCAGTGTAGTTGCACAGCCATTGCACATTGTACCACTTACAAACCATGGAGATGGATTTGTCCTGCATTTGATATAAAGCGTTTTGCTCTCAAGTCTCAGTGAACTTTAACAAAGCTAGAATGAATTTGCTGATTACACAATTGCACTTTTCTGACCATATAGTGCCCAGTTATAGAAAGGAAACTGATATATAATGAGGTTTCTTCCTCATATCATCTCAGGAAGTTTTTCCTCACCACCGTCACCTCTGGCTCGATTATTTATAAACTTCAAATATACAGTAGATCCTAAATTTATCTATTTCTGTAAAGCTGTTTGGTGACAATGTCCATTGTTATGAACACCGTACAAATAAAACTGAAGTTATACTTATTAGCTGCTCTGGAACAAAATTATTTATTAGCATCTGCGGCCCAGGTTTCAGAAAATGGACACTTTTACACTTGTAGTTCTTCCTTTTATGTAAAAATAATTGTCTCAAAGCAGAGGGACACGGTGGTTTAGTGGTTAACACGTTCGCCTCACACCTCCAGGGTTGGGGCTTCGATTCCTGCCTTCGCCTTGTGTGTGTGGAGTTTGCATGTTCTCCCCGTGCCTCGGGGGTTTCCTCCGGGTACTCCGGTTTCCTCCCCCGGTCCAAAGACATGCATGGTAGGTTGATTGGCATCTCTGGAAAATTGGCCATAGTGTGTGTGTGAGTGTGTGAGTGAATGAGAGTGTGTGTGTGCCCTGCGATGGGTTGGCACTCCGTCCAGGGTGTATCCTGCCTCGATGCCCGATGACGCCTGAGATAGGCACAGGCTCCCCGTGACCCGAGAAGTTCAGATAAGCGGTAGAAAATGAATGAATGAATAATTGTCTCAAAGCAGCTTTACAGAACATAATAAACATAATACAAAAAGTTTACTATTATATAAAGATTAATATTAGATTTATATTTAAATGTGTTTGTATTTATCCCTAATGAAGAAGCCTGAGGTAACTGAGGCAACTGTGGTGAGGACAAACTCCCTTAGATGGAAGAGGAAGAAACCTTGAGAGGAACCAGACACAAAAGTGAACCTCATCCTCATTTGGGTGACACTGGAGGGTGTGATTATAAACTGTTATAAACACCAGAGAGTGTTATTATGAATAATGTCCTTTCTACAGACAGATACAGTCTGATAATTGTGTATCGATGAGTAGGATGTTGTCCTCAAAGACCACATGGAGTTGGCATCTTCTCTTTAAATGTCTGAAATCTTAATGAAGCAGAACACAACAGAAGCTGGTACGTTTCTGGATGCCTCAGGATCTTCAGGTTGACCTCTTCTCAGAGAAGGTCTGAAATCTTCACAAATAAGCGAAATTCATATCTGGCAATAAAATCTAATTTCTTTTTCATGTAACCTGCAACAATATTCATGACTGCTTGTGTTTTTCTGTGTTGTTTTGTTTTTATTTTCTTATTGTGATAAATAAAATAGACAGCAGTAACAGACCCTCGACTGTAACACAGTTATTGCTTACAGTACTTCTGTAGAACGCATCTCGATCACGGCAGACCGCAACATCATCCACCACTAACTCTAGAATGTATCTGTGACTGGACTTTAAACTTATTCTTCTAGACTGCCATCAACCTTTATGGCTTTATGGCTAAACTCCATGGAAGCTTTTAGAAAATCTTTTTCAGACACCACGTTTTATGAGGGTAAGTAGCTTTGTGTGTGTGTGTGAGAGAGAGAGAGAGAGAGAGAGAGAGAGAGAGAGAGAGAGAGAGAGAGAGAGAGAGAGAGAGAGAGAGAGAGAGAGAGAGAGAGAGACAGACAGACAGACAGACAGACAGACAGAAAGAGAGAGACACAGACAGAGAGACTGAGAGAGACAGACAGTTTACTGCAGATGTATGCATCATCTAAGCTCTTGGAGCTCTGTATGTTTTGTTGTGAGAAAAAAATCTGGATTCTGATTGGTCAGAAAATGGGGATTAGTTTTCTATAGCAGCGTCTCTGACAGTGACACAGCTGTAAATCCCAGGTTTTTTATTAATGCGCTCATTCTTATGCTCATACAGAAAGGTGTGTGATTGCTGTAATAAAGAAGATGGAGATGTAGTGAGACTATTTGGGAGGAGTCTCCAGTGTCAGTGATTTATAACAGTCAGAGTTAAAGCTGCAAATCTTATTAACAAGAGAGAGAGAGAGAGAGAGAGAGAGAGAGAGAGAGAGAGAGAGAGAGAGAGAGAGAGAGAGAGAGAGAGAGAGCATTTTTAACTACACACTCTTCTTTTTATGTTTATGTGTCAAATCTGCCACAGAACCCAAAACACTGGTTTATTATTAAGAAGAAGAAGAAGAAGAAGAAGAAGAAGAAGAAGAAGAAGAAGAACAACAACAACAACAACAACAACAACAACAACAACAACAACAACAACAACAACAACAACAACAACAACTCAGGATTCAACAACTCAGAATATGAATATCTGATATTATAATTTACAAATTCCACTTTCCATCTTATATTATTATATTTGTAAAAGAAACTGCACCCTGAAACACAGCCTTTAATTCCAGCTTGTGTAATGGAGCATGTGGAACGGCTCCGTGGTGCTCAGACCAAATCAATGCCAAACAGCAGACTTGTGTCCTGTTAAAAGATTAAAGCCTGTTCCTTAGTCTATCATTTTAAATATTTAAACTAACCCCATAGTAAACAGCACTGTAAGTAGTATATTGACCAGAAACAGCTGAATGTTTTAATGTTTGTAGTTTGTAACGTTTGTAGTGTTGTACAGTAATATATAGTATTTTATGCTATTAATTATGGCTTGATTAAAAAAATAATAGTAATAATAAAAGACCCAGTGGCCTAATGGATAAGGCATCAGCCTCCGGAGCTGGGGATTGTGGGTTCGAATCCCACCTGGGTTGTACACTTTAGTGGTTAAGATGTTGGACTAATGATCAGAAGGTTGAGAGTTCAAATCACAAGGTCACCAAGCTGCCACTCCTCGGCCCCTGAACAAGGCCATCAATGTTCTTCTCTTCTTAAGATCGCTTTAACATGACTGAAGGTGGATTGGTGACTCTAGTGTGGCCCTGTGTGTGTGTGTGTGCCAAGTGATGAACTGTCATCCCATTCAGGGTGTATGGTCTCACACCCAGTATTCCCAGGATAGACTCTGAATCCACTACAATCCTGACCAGTATAAAGCGCTTAATGAAAAAGAACGAATGAAAGCGTATTTTGTATTTTAAATTGTCATTATTAGGTTTCAGCATGCTCGTATATTCTCCAGAGGGTTTTGGATTGATGTTGACAACTGAGTAAGAAGGAAGAATTTTGTACTGTATTGTATTGTATTGTTAGATTTAAAAAAATAGAATTTTTTACATTTAATTTTTTAATTTTAATGTCATTTTAATTCAAACGTCTTAAGACATTATATTCGAACACATCTGGAGGAAAGTATAAGAAGAAAGGAACCGACTTTTTAGGGAGCTCGGTGTTGTGCTATGTAATATAGTGTTAGGGGGGAAAAAGCTCAAAGCATTTTGGATCATTTTATATAGAATACGGTTTATTTAATGATTATTTGTACTCGCTGTACGGTTTGCTGCAGTTGTATATGTGAAAATAAAAATGTTGCTGGAGATGTTAGATGTACAAGGATTGTACATCAAGATTATGAGCCTGCAGTGTTTTCCTCTGAATAGTGCTGCCCCCTACTGGTGAGGAGCTTCCTCTGTTACACAGGCAACAGGCTACCACATGATTGGCTCATTGGATAAATGCAGAATTGAGGAGTATAATGACTAGATATACAGTAGCATAAAGTCACATTATAAATAATACTCTAAGCATTTAGTTTATACATATACAAAATGAGGCCTGGAAACAAGGCTAATGGGTCTGGGGGTATTTATTTTTAAATAGTGGTATAATTTACAAGCAACCACTAACATAGTCTTTATCATTATTATCGAGTTCCAGATAATAGTTAGGATTAGTCATTGTTTGATTAGATTTAATTCAAATCTAAATTAGTGGTCGAATTGAATGTAATGTTATTATTATATTATATAAGTGTGTGTGTGCGTGTGTGTGAGTGTTTGTGTGTGCATGTGTGTGTGCGTGTGTGCGTGTGTGTGTGTGTGTGTGTGTGTGTGTGTGTGTGTTTTTAAAGGATAAAACATAATATCATAAATAAAATTATAGTTTCGTCTTCTTGTATAAAAGTAGAGGTGTCAGGAAAGTCTCAGTGCTCGCATGTGTACATGTGTTTCAGGGTTTCTTTTATTCTTATTTATTTATTTGTTTGTTTGTTTGTTTGTTTGTTTGTTTGTTTGTTTGTTTGTTTGTTTGTTTGGTCAAATCATACTACTCAAATGCTTATTTTTCATGCCTCTGACCCTGGATACTCCTTCAAAAAAAAAACCTCTAAATAAACGTCTTCTTACGAAAAGTCTCTAAACAATAACGTACTGAAAAATGTGATTATAGAGCTACAATCAGGGTTGACCAATCAGGGCTGACCAATCAGGGTTGACCAATCAGGGTTGAGAGTGGGGTTAATATAGTATAAAATAGAGTAAATCATAGGTTTATCATGAAAATGTCCTTAAATATCGTGATGTATTCGAATGAAATGTATTTTACACATACCTGATGTGTTTACGAAGACATTAAGATTAAGATTCTAGCTATTTCAGATATGATGATGATATGATGTGACTGCGCCGTATTTCAGGACACGGAAAGACACGTGACTCTGAGATGTTTCTCCAGGATAGATGGATTGTGTCTTGATTTTTTCCCCCTGCTCTTATCACAACCTCCCTGTGCAGTGGGGGCCTCTTGTTTACAGAAGAGGCCTCGGTGTTCCCATGCCTAGCCCAAGGCTGTTGGTTTAGATCCACATCCCATTCTTCAGATACCTCTGGCATTGTATCATGCAGCCAGCTCGTGCTGTGCATCTGTTCAAGCAGGCCAGCGGGATTCTACAAACCCCTTTCACACCAAAACGCCATCAAATGTGCAGCTCACCCGGATTCATTCAGCAAAAAGAAAAAAGTCAGTAAACATAAAACAGAGCATTATAGCCAAATCTCGCTTGAGACCAGAACGCGGTCATGTGGATTAATTGTGGAATCAGAGCAGATTATTGTCTCTTTTAGATTTTATTTTAAAAACCTATTTGAGAATAAGATGTTTGCCAGCATGGGGCTGAAAAATAAAAAAATCACTTTTAAAGCTCATATAAAATGCATTTATATGTTTATTATTTTGATTATTTTAAATGCTTTAAAGGTGCATTAAGGAAAGTCTTTTTTCCTCCAAGAAAATAAACTGAGTTTGATTCATTTGAATAATTCCCACCCATTTCCACGAAACCCTGCCCAGAGGATCTGTGGTGGCCTATAGAATCTCTATATCTCTATTTTAATATGCTTCCGAATATTAAAGGTGGGGTCTCCGATTTTTTGAAAGCCAATGTTGACATTTGAAATCACCAAAACAAACATGCCCCTAACCCAAATATGTCCCACCCCTGTATTGATAGCTCCGCCCACACATACATACGTAACCCAGGCAACTAATAGAAAGAACTGTGTCTATATCATAGCTGAAGGGAAGAACAATACGATTGCAGATAAACAAACAAGCAAAAATGACACACAAGCATAATAATTTAAAGGACAAAGTCATATATTAGTTCTGTGTAACAAAGCAAAACCAACGTTACTCACCTATCGAGAAGGAAAAAAGCGCCTCGGCGTCTTAAGTAAAGTCGGCAACATATTCGCAGATTCCCTAAACTGCAAAAGCTGTTACTACACAAAACACGGTTGTAGCTGCCTCTCTACATTACTACGACAGAAAAGAGGTGTTATTTGTGTAGTAACAGCGTTTAGCTCAGGAGTTATCGACTCGGGAAACTCCAACCTGTGAATATGTGGCCAACTTCCTGCTCCTTCAGTTCTCTCCAGCGCTGGAAAGCTGATCCTATATTAACACGTCCTACTTCTTGTCCTTATCGTAAGCCTTTCTTCTCTTTCTTTCTTTGTTTTTATCCTCCATGTCAATGTTAAAACCACTTTCTGCTAATGTCACACATGCGCACTGAACACTCTCTCCGCCCATATTGACAAGACCCGCCCCTTTCTGCTCATTGGCTACACGTTTGTTTTGATTTTTGTTTTCTTTGTCGTCCCGACTCAGTTTTCTGAAGCATTTCTCAAACAACATATAGGATCAGCTTTCCAGCGCTGGAGAGAACTGAAGGAGCAGGAAGTTGGCCACATATTCACAGGTTGGAGTTTCCTGAGTCAATAACTCCTGAGCTAAACGCTGTTACTACACAAATAACACCTCTTTTCTATCATAGTAATGTAGAGAGGCAGCTACAACCCAATTTTCCTCAATATCAGCTTTCCTCTGCGGTGGACAAATACACAAGTCTCTATTTTTCTTACTTAAGACGCCGAGGCGCTTTCTTCCTTCTCGATAGGTGAGTAACGTTGGTTCTGCTTTGTTACACAGAACTAATATATGCCTTTGTCCTTTACATGATTATGCTTGTGTCTACAATCGTATTGTTCTTCCCTTCAGCTATGATAAAGACACATTTCTTTCCATTAGTTGCCTGGGTTACGTATGTATGTGTGGGCGGAGCTATCGATACAGGGGTGGGACCCATTTGGGTTAGGGGCGTGTTTGTTTTGGTGATTTCAAATGTCAACATTGGCTTTCAAACAACAGAAACCTTACCTTTAAAAGAAAAAGGGATTATCAGATACTAACACAAACAGCTTTTGTGCTACTCAGGTCATTCTGTAGTGTAGCTCACACTGGAAAAATGAATAATAATCTAATTACCAAGTTTTCAACTTCCTCCAAATGATCCATCAGTCAAAACACAATGTTCATTATTTGATGTTTGCTTCTTTACTTTTGCCCCGGAGCTCTGCAAACAGTAGCATCGGCTTTCTAGCTGTTAGCTTAGCATCTAATGCACACTGCATTTCTACATCATTGATTTTACCTTTTAGCTGTTAGATTGACCTTTTTCATGTCTGTGTTAGTTTACAAGTTAAAAAATTAAAGGTGGAATTGAATTACAGAGGTATTTTGAGCCAAAATCTCCTCAGGCAAATGTGTAAAACAAATAAGCACAAAGTTTATGATGCTAAACTAAAGTTTTCCACATTTAGGTAGCTACATTAGCCTCATAGCCTCGTAGTGTTGTACCCAAAGCACAAAACTGAAAAAGCAAACAACAAACATAACATTGTTTTTTTTTTTATTCAGCTTTTTTTAACATGAATTTTTAATATGCTAATAACAAAAAAGAAAAAAAAAGAAAAAGAAAGAATGGAAAAGCCTGAAATACATCAAAAATGGCTAAATCATCATGTGCAACAGTTCGGATTTTAAATTCCAAGATGGCCGCCTCCATAACGTTTCAGTCTTCAGCCAAAAGGTGAGGTTTTGCTCATGTTTATAGACAACATTAAGTTCCACCATGTCCTAAACCACATCAGTACATCTGTTATATAATGTGAGAATGATATTTGTAGCAAAACCTCTTTAGTTTTCTTGTTAGCAACATTAGCTTTATATATTCAAAACTTCTGCCCTGGCCACTGTTATTGTACAGTTTAAATGAACACTGAGAATATTATATTACATATTATAGAATAATGTTCTATTGTGTTGTATGTATAAAAATCTAATATAAAGTTCTGTGCAAAAATTTGTGCCCCCTTGTTCTTATCTAGTTCAGCTGTTCATGTATCTTTACAGTGTGTAATGGCTAGAAACATCTTATTTAAGGCACAATGAAAATACTGTGAGCAATCCAGTTGAGTTCACAAAAAAAAAATCAGATCTCACAAGACCCAATATAGAAATGGTAAAAGGATAAAAATATATTTATGTCTGTGGATTAAAGAGAAAATGAAAGAAACAGACACACAAAAGCTTAAACACCCATCCGTCAGCCATCCATTTTCTGCACATAGGGTCACATGAAGTCTTTCCCAGGGGACTCGAGGCACAAGGCAGGGGACATCCTGGATGGAGTGCCAACCAATAAAAGGGTACACACACACACACTCTCTCTCTCTCTCTCTCTCTCTCTCTCTCTCTCACACACACACACACACACACACACACACACACACACACACACATGGACAATTTAGAGATGCCTATCTCTAAATTGTAAGTCTCTAGTCTGGGGAGGAATCGAAAGTTCCTGGGAGAACATGCATTAGATCAGAAGAATAAAATCTCCAACCCACTAAGCCACCATGCAGACATCAGAAACATCATGCAGCAGTAGAACTAAGAACTAAGTCAAATAAAACTCTACCATTCATATATATATATATATATATATATATATATATATATATATATATATATATATATATATATATATATATATATATATATATATATATATATATATATGTATGTATGTATGTATGTGTGTGAGTGTGTGTGTGTGATTGTAACAACAATGTGTACCCTCTTTATCTGTACATTCAGGATTTGTTTCTTACGCTGACAGAACAAACCCAACCTAAGAGGATTATTGTTTGTTTCCCTTTTTACATTAAAATGATAAAAGTATCTGTGTATGATTAGGATGTCTGTTGAGCATCATTTGTATTCTGTCTCCTCTGTGCAATGATTTAATGAGCATAATCCCTATCCTCTCCTCCACTCTGACCGTTCCCCTGGGTATTTCCCCTGCTATGTCCGTCTGCCCCCCCCCCCCCCCCCCCACACACACACACACAAACACACACACATGCACTGATGTGGCTGATTGAAGGGGGTGGACCCCTGTCATAGACAGAGCACTCAGAGCACTTTATTGTGATTAGATTGAGCAACCAGGACTCATAAAGACGACACTGAACCACAGAGAAAATACTCCTGTTATTATGGGGTAAGAAAATCTTTTGTTGTATTTACTGATAAATCAAGTGTTGCTAAGAAACGTAGGTGCTTTCTAAATACAGATTCATAATGGACCTGTTTGTTTGATTATTGCTGACTTTCTGTCATTCTGTTTCTGTTTCTATTGAATGAACGGCGGGGGTACAAACTTTTGCACTCGACTGTATTTAAGATGGCATAAATTTGGATATCAGGAAATTCAGACAGCAGCGATCATTTGTTATTTATAGCTGTTAAAAAGATGCAAACTTTTTGCGTAATCTTGCATAAAAATATTAATATTAAGATGCAGACGTTTTTATCTTATATACAATTTATTCTAATATTTAGGCTCAAATGTTTGTGAACATGGTTTTCTGGTTTTGAAGGAAATCTATTTAAATTTTCTTTATAGGTAAATTTTTTTTAAATATAACTGTTCTGGGGGGCCCAAACTTTTGCACTGTCGAATTTCTCCTGTTAAAATGGTATCAGCCGGAAACAGGGGATTATCAAAGGATTATTTTAATGCAGTGTTTGTGAAGAAAAACAGTGTTTGGGATTACGTTCGTGTTTGCTTTATTAATCACCGGTTGTTGATTGACAACCTGGAGCTTAAGAAAGGAAGAAAAAACAGACGTTAAAGCAGCTGTACTCATGCATGTGCTCGTGCTGGTGCTTGTGTGAGGTGTGAGGCGTGAGGCGTGTGTTGTCAGAGATGCTTTGGAGCGTACAGTGATTGTCTATCAGCTCATCCTTGGCCTCAGGTGTACAGTGTTCTTGTCATTAAACCGCACAAAACACAAGGCTGCCAATTCAATTAGTAGCACATTCTCTCCTACAAGCTGCGCTTCAATTTGCTCCAGACAGTGAACATGACCACTCACATCCACATCACCAACAAATCCTTCGGATTAGTTTCGCCTGCTGTTAAACATATTTCTCCGAACATAATTAGCAGGTGTTTCTGACATCGAGGAGGACAGAGAGACGTTTTGAAAAATAAATGAACCGTACATTTCTATTAATATACTGTATTAACTCCTAGTATTCTAGGGAAAAAACAGAAATACTGATGAAACACTACAAAGCCCTGAGTGTCTATGAGCTTCATACTAACAGCACTGTGGAGTGAGACGTGAGGAAGACGTTCAATACTGGACATGGACACAATAAAAACACAAAGAAATTCATGTTTTAATAAATCTAAATCTGTTACCATATGACTCCATGCTGTAGCCTTACATAGGTCCTTCTTTTTATATTTATATACAATCATTTATATTACATTTTATGATTTTATAAAATTATGATTTTGCTGCAAATTTTCTTGCAGTGCTTCTTTTTTCATTTTGTGGAAAAAATTGCTAAAAATGTCCAAACACAGGATTCTTCTCCCACCATTGAAAACACATAGGGTATGTAATGACTTAATATAAGAGCTATATTTATGTTCCATGCATGTAAATGGAAGCGGTTTGGCTAAATGTGTGTTGTGAAGACACTGTGAGGATCCTGAGGCATCTTGAAACGTACCAGCTCCAGTTGTGTTAAGCTTCATGTGGATTTCAGACATTTAAAGAGAAGATGCCGACACCATGTGGTCTTTGAGGACAACATCCTCCTCATCGATACACAATTGTCAGACCGTATCTGACGGTAGAAAGGACATTATTCATAATAACACTCTGGTGTTTATAACAGATTATAATCACACCCTCCAGTGTCACCCAAATGAGGATGAGGTTCACTTTTGTGTCTGGTTCCTCTCAAGGTTTCTTCCTCTTCCATCTAATGGACATTTTCCTCACCACAGTCGCCTCAGACTTGTTCATTAGGGATAAATACAAACACATTTAAATAGAAGTCTAACATTAAGCTTGAAGTTTTGTATAAAATGAATCTTTGTATAATTAACTTCTTATCTTATATTTCTTATGTTCTGTAAAGCTGTTCGTTGTTAAAAGCACTAAACAAATACATTTGAATTCGAATTTGCTGGCATCGCACGACACGTCACGGCCCAAATCTGTGAAAACTCTGTACATTTTGACTAATCTCAAGTTCCTCTGGCTGCAAAATCTTTCTGAAATCCAGGAGATATTTAAAGTAAGCACTTTCGTGTTTATCCATCCAGCTCAACCGATGACTTCCTAACTCACCTGTTTTACAACCTTGACACACCTGCTTCCTGTTAAATTCTAAAGAAGACACAAGGTGTGTGTGTGTGTGTGTGTGTGTGTGTGTGTGTGTGTGTGTGTGTGTGTGTGTGTGTGTGTGTGTGTGTGTGTGTGTGTGTGTGTAAACGTGTGTGTGTTCAATAGAACCGAATGAAAGTCACCTTGTTTAATTGTCCCGTGTGGCAGGAAGTGGACGTTGGAAATGTCCACATGACCTGGCGGCAGCTATTGTAGAGTAGTGTTTACTATGGATAGGAGCGGAATCAGGCTGTAATTAAACAGATGTTATCAGGCTGTTATCAGGACCAAGTGGCAGTTTAGCAGGTTCACTTTATTGGCATGGGCACAAGTACAGAGCTTAGCTGTTACACTTAAAGGAGAACTGTTCACTTCCTGTTGGATGGATTTACTATGGAAACTGCCGTTATAGATCATTAATTACACCTTGGCTGTGATTTGGATTTTGCTTCGGATTGGGAAAGAAAACATGACCGAGTTTTCTGATAGCCAAATTTTCTCGACTGGTCTCGCATCAACACCCTTATTTATCCTTTATCACCAAATCACAATCCTACAAGCACCTTGTGTCACAACCAGGGAAGGGAGGAGACGGACCCGTACGCAGGATAGCTTCAAATAAATTGGGTTTAATAAATGTTAAAGACAAAGACAGTAAATGACGAGGACTAAGATAATACAAATGATGAGACCTAACCTTGACTAGACGTAACCAATGATTCCGCGCTGCCATCTTCAACATGGCTCACATTCATACAAAAGACAATGAGACACAATTAGGAACAGGTGTGGAGACAGGGAGGAGCAGACGAAGATGGGGCAGACACGTGACGACAACAACAATAACAATAACACACGGGCTGATCCCTGACACCTTGTTCATGTTTCTCGTTTTTTTTCACAGCAGTGAAAAACAGGGAACAGTTAGAAAATGTAATAACTGCTAAATGACTAAGCAAATAAATGAGAAATAAAGCACTTGGGGTTATACAGTTTAGGAAAATAATCAACAACAGACTGTGGTAATGCAACCAAGTCACTGTTAGCAATTAAAGTGGATTATTTTCTTATAACAGAATGTCCCAAAGTGTTTTATTCCTTTTATACTACACATGAATTCAATTTATTATGGTGTTATGCCATACTTCTTTTTTTTTTATCCATTTAGAGCAACCCAGAATGATTATATATTATCTCTTTTTATTTGTATACAACTGAACAATTGAGGGTTATGGGCCTTTCTCAGGGGCCCTGCAGTGGCAGCTGGGTGTACTTGGGATTTAAACTCACAACCTTCTGATTGTGGGCCAACACCTTAACCACATCCCCTAACATATCCATTTAGAGTTGCATGTAATGTCTCATACAATTTCTTGCTATCATATACATTATACCCTTGTATTAAAACCCTTCATTGTCTTTTTTTGAGGTTAATAAGACAATCTCCTAAAAAACAACAGACAGACAAAAATAAACAAACAAGCAAACAGATATTACAGTTACAGAGAAAACAACAAATATCAAACTGCTCTGTCTTTAAAACTGAACTGGACTGAAAAAGCATCTCCACTGTATTAAATATCGTTAAATATCATGTTTTTGTATCATCATTTTATTATAAGTGGACATATAATGGACATTGTCTCAAAGCAGCTTTACAAAACCTACATTTTTTTTGTTTAACTGTGTTTGTATTTATCCTCAATGAACAAGCCTGAGGTGAATGAGGCAAATGTGGTGAGGAAAAACTCCCTCAGATGGAAGAAGAAGAAACCTTGAGAGGTTCCAGACTCAGAAGGGAACCTCATCCTCATTTGGGTATCACTGAAGGGTGTGATTATAAACTGTTATAAACCCCAGAGAGTGTTATTATGAATAATGTCCTTTCTACAGTCATATACACTTGGAGTCATGTAACGAGGAGCTCCTGAGCAGCTCATATATTGCCTAATCATCTGAGTTCATTATAGATTCAACACCAACTCCTACATGTCACCAAAGCCTTCATATGCCCAATGATGGAGATGCAGCATATGTAGAAAGTTATTTTGTGTATCGTTTAAGAGGTTATTCTTATCATGAGGTTTCCAACTTCTCTTTAAATGCCCAGAAATCTTCATGAAGCGTTTGGAGCTGGTACATCTCTATTGGATGGATTTACTATACAAACTGCTGTTATAGATCATTAATCACATCTATTTTCTAATCAAATTATAGAATTCACTAGCTCTGTGATACAAATAAAATTATAGCTGACCTTTCACATCTTGTACATATTATGCAGTATATCATAGTCAGTGTTACGGTTGAGCTAATAAGTGAATTGTCTGTATGTCTGTAAATAATATCCAGGAGTAAAAAAAAAAAGGAAACGCTAAGTGATTTAAATTCAGTTAAGGTTTTCCATCTGCCCCAGAGTACTCCAGATTTCTTGCCTGCTCTCTGCACTAGGCCTTGATCTACATTACTGAGTTAGTGTAGAGTTTGTGAAATAAATGTACCAGAGACCAGATGCAGCTTATTTAATAATAAACCTTGATATTTTTGTTGAATCTGTACAGACATGTGTGTGTTGGTGATGAAGCTCATTTCCATTTACAACATTCAGTAGATGCTCTTAGCTACAGTGACTTAAAAAGACTACATTACCCATAACACACACACACACACACACACACACACACACACACACACACACACACACACACACACACACACACACACACACACACACACACACACACACGACTGTTCCTGATTGCACTTAATGTGCACTGTATTTAACCCTTTGTTCCTTTGTTTAGCATTTGTGATCCTCACAATGATTCCCTGGACCACGTTTCATATCCATATTTATATCATATCTAGACTCCTATTTTTTTCTTTTTTTTTTTTTTTTATGTTCATTTCAATCAATTTCACTTCTGACACATCTGACCCCCGATTCCATAACCGTACAATCCAGTTTAAGCAAAAGTGAAGCTCATATGAAAGAAGACACTGAGAACTTTGGAGTGTTTTATATGTATTTCTGTTTTTTTCCTCAGAATACTAGGGGTTAATATATTCATATTCATTATAATACATTTTTATTTGTTTTCATAAATAAATTCATCATTGTATCTACAAAGAAAACGTTGATATCAAACCCGTTTCTGCTCACTGAGACGCCCCGAGTGTTTGTTCATAAGCAGCTCAAATATGAAGGTGCTTATCTACAACCACTAAAATTCTGTGTAAGATTATCAACAGAGGGACAAACACGCGTCTCACACCGAAAGCCTACAGAGTCCGGACTCATTATAGATCAGACTCACAGACAAGAAAATCATTCTTTTCTTTATACTGATTGAAAATGTCTTATAAGTCCGTTTCCGTTCCACCTGCTAAACTGAGCACCATCGTACTGGTAAATAAATCTATAAATATAATATAAATGTTGCTCGATGGGTTTCTGTACACGTGTAACTTAAACATCTGTCATAAAGGAAGAGTTTACATGAGGTATTAGTTTACAAATATACTTACATTAATCAAATGAAGTGAAGATATATTAATAGATATGGAATCTTTATATTAAAATGTATGGAAGATATATTTCTTAAATTTCAGTGGAGTTGTAGTAAGAAAAAGGGACAGCTTAAGAGCTTAGTGGTTAGCACGTTCGCCTCAAACCTCCAGGGATGAGGTTCGATTCCCGCCTCCGCCTTGTGTGTGTGGAGTTTGCATGTTCTCCCCGTGCCTCTGGGGTTTCCTCCGGGTACTCCGGTTTCCTCCCCCGGTCCAAAGACATGCATGGTAGGTTGATTGTCATCTCGGGAAAATTGTCCGTAGTGTGAGAGTGAATGAGAGTGTGTGTGTGCCCTGCGATGGGTTGGCACTCCGTCCAGGGTGTATCCTGCCTTGATGCCCGATGACACCTGAGATAGGCACAGGCTCCACGTGACCCGAGAAGTTCAGATAAGCGGTAGTGTTTTAATTATTGTACATTTTAACAAGTCTGGTGTCTTGCGTAGTTTGTAACAGACAAATGTTCCATTATACAAAGTGTTACATGAACTGATGAAAGGCAAATTCCCAACCTTTGTTGTAACTGCAGTGGATTCTAAGTTAAATAACAAGAAGTAGGGATCTGTTAATTACCCTGGAGGCATGTTTTATTTATTTTTATACTTAATCTCATAAATTTAAGATTTGACAGCAGCTGCACACTTCATGCTTCGTGTGATGTGAATGAACTGTGTGAACTTGTTGAAGGAGCGAGAAGCAGACTGTAAAAATATGAGTATGCATCTGTGTGTATGTGTTTTGATGCAACATTACATAAGTACGCCTGCGACTGCCGTAAGCAGAAGGAATTTGCTTCACTTTCCATGCCTTTACAGAGCAAGTCATGGCAGGTGAGACTACAGTGTGTTCATCGGTTTAAAAAAAGTGCCAGGTCTTTCAGATAACCCTTTTGAGGGGTGCCAATAATTTTGAAGCTAAACATCATTAAAGTTGAGTCAAAAACAACACATTGATCTCGTATTCGTTTGGCCGTTTTTGTGTGTTTTCAGGATCAGAATGATCTGAGATTGGTATCATGTATGGAAATGTGCGAATGTACTGTACTGTTGTTGGTGATGGATTGTGCTGCTGATGGATTAAAGCACTTCAGAAGCGTTGAGATGCATCAAAGGACCATGATCTACAGCTAACTCTGTCCATCTGTATGTCCAAGCTACATCGATCAACCAAAACTCTTTCCAATTTAATTCCTTATCATACATGATCCATACCATGGCCTTTATAGAGCTTGGGTTTCTGTCTCTATGGAGTTCTGCTTGTTCTTCTCAAGTCCTTGTAGGTTGCCTCCTACCTTCAAAAAATATGTTGGTATGTGGAGAGGCATTAATAGAATGAATGAGCGAGTTTGTATGATGTTTATTCATGCTGTCTTGTGATGAACTAGTGTCTCATCCAGGATGTAATCCTGGGATAAGCTCTGGATTCACCACAACCCTAAACAAGATACATACATTTGTCTGCTCAACTCCGTCATCATGTAATTATCCACTCAGCCAATCGTGTAAATCCAGTTCAAGAGCTTCAGGTAATGTTCACTTCACACACTAGACTTTTTGGTGCCAGTTTGACTAGTTCAGAAACTTCTGATCTCTTTAGAATCTTTAGAGTATATATAGAATTGTGTAAAAAAAACCAAAACATCCAGGTGGCGTCAGTTCTTCAGGTGGAAAAGACTTTTTGATGAGACAGGGCAACATGAAAAATGTCCTCATAGGAAGGTTACTGTATTTCAGAGTGTTGATAATAATGGTGCGTAGAAACGCATCTCATAACATAACACAGCAAACATTGAGGCGGATGAGCTACAGGAGGAGAAGAACACACCAGGTTCCATTCCTGTCAGCCAAGCACTGGAGGCTGCAGCAGGCTGAGAATCACTCAAACTCTACAGATGAAAACATCGCACTGGTTTGTTTTGATTAAAATCTCATAATTAATGAGATAATAAGAGATAATATACAACGGACATTGCATCCTCTTGTTTATTTGCTCGCATCTTTACAGTATAAATCAGATGAGTCAGTCTTCTAGCTTCTTCCACCTCTTCACAGCTCAAGACATGCTGATCATTTCAGATCCAGATCCTGTAACTTGACCACAGTGTCCTAGATATCTCCCTCCTACTGAACCATGCTGTTTTAACCAGATTCCTCAGGTTCACTCTGCAGTTTTTTAACAAATCTAGAGAACTTAAAACTCGGTAAAAAAAAAAACAAGACACATCGTTTGTCATGTTGTCTGAGATATCAGCAAATAATTGCACTGAACTGAAATTTCAGACACACAGCTTTCACAATCAAGCACAAGTTATTAATATATCTATGGAGATGTGTTGACACACAGTCTGGTTAAACTACAAAACCTTGGAGACTTGCTGGAGAGCACCCAAGAAAAGTCTCTAGGAAAACATAGACATCAGTGTGTGTAGACATCCAGTTGGCTGGAAAATCTGGTGAGACATGAAGGGGGGTGGGGGGTGGATGTGTAGCCTAGGGGGGTGGTAGCCTAGTGGCTAAGGTGTTGGACTACCACCGCAAGGCCCTTAGCCCTGAGTTGTATAAAGTCTGCTAAAAATGTCAAGCTGTATAAAGGCGTCTGCTAAATGCTATCTGATTAATTTCATAAAAAGTCGCTAATAATATTCTCTGTGACTTTGTGAGCCTTTCTATCGTTAGTGCATGGCTGTGAGCCTCTCTCTGTGAGCTGTGAATGCTCATAGACCCAGTAATGCTAGTCAGGTGTGTTCGGGAGCATTTTTCCCCTTTATTTTCAAGACAGAGGAGTGTATACTTTTGTTTACAGCAAATCGAATGCACTTGCTGTAATACATTAGCATTTCTATAGCAACAGCAAACTCATATGGACTTGTACGGTGTACGTGCCTCATACTCGTATCGAAAGAAAGGTACATGTAGACTTTTTCTGTAAAGAGATGTTTATTTTTAAGTGTGCTTTGTAAGAATCAGAGGGAAAGCCCTTCTGATAGTGTGGGAACGACAATAGCTGACGTTTATAGCTGCCAGTGTTGTATAAAGTACTAGAAAGCAATACTTGAGTAAAAGTAAAAGTATCGTACTAGAAAAAGACGTTGGTAGAAGTGAAAGTCACCTTTTAGAATATTACTCAAGTAAAAATCATAAAGTATCTGATATTTACTGTACTTAAGTATTTGAAGTAAAAGTAAAAGGTTAAATTTCAGTGATTTTCGGTAGGCATAAGAAACACTTAATCCGGTAGGAAGAATCTTTCATACCAATGTACAGAAACATTTCTTGCAAATACGACCACGGGTGTATAACGTTATCTTCTTCACCCTGTTCACCACTATCGTCAGGGTGGTTGTCTCAGACAGGGGTGGACAACCCGCGGCTCCCGAGCCGCATGCGGCTCTTTGCCCGGTTTCATGTGGCTCTTATGTTCATATCGAAGTTTGTATTTGTGTCTTTTTATTGTGCGTGTTCGCTTCGCTTGAGTTCAATACGGTATTTTCGTCAAACGCACATGTGAGTGGGATGAAAATACCTCAAAGTTTCCCAGTAGGAGCAACAATTTGTGTCAAGTTCGCTCTCAAAATGGCAGGGGAAAAAAGGTGATGTTTAAGTGTGCCCATGTGTATGATGTGGCTCTTTGCGGTAACACAGTAAAAAATGTGGCTCTTGGTCTCTGACCAGTTGGCCACCCCTGGTCTACGATAATGGGAGGTCCTCCAGTAGGTGCTTCCATGGCGGTTTCAGTTGTGCTTCCTCCTCCTTTTGGCAATATTACGCTGAAATAGAGTGTGCAGAGC
Source organism: Tachysurus fulvidraco (assembly GCF_022655615.1). Classification (NCBI taxonomy): domain Eukaryota; kingdom Metazoa; phylum Chordata; class Actinopteri; order Siluriformes; family Bagridae; genus Tachysurus; species Tachysurus fulvidraco. Next base: position 19,779,730 of record NC_062528.1, on the reverse strand, counting down.
TGCGTAATACAATCTAGGAGCAGTGATTCGCCAAACCTCCCTTACTGCAGTCACACACATTTCTTCTGATTCTATTTTGTAGTAACGAGTAACAAAGATGCTTAGTGGAGTAAAAGTATACATTTTATCTAGGAAATGTAGTGGAGTAAAAGTGAAAGTTGACATAAATTTAAATAGCGAAGTAAAGTACAGATACATGAAATTTCTACTAAAGTACAATAACAAAGTATTTGTACTCCGTTACTGTCAGGTCCGGGTGGAGGTGGATTGGAGACAGACCCGTACGCAGGATAGCTTCAAATGAAAGGGGTTTAATACATGAGGAAGACAAACATAAACCACACCACACAGGGAACTAACATTATTATTAATGAAGCCGCGCTGCCTAAGGCAACGCGGCTCACATATATAGAGACAGGGACAATCACACACAATGGGGAACAGGTGTGATGACCGGGAGGAGCAAACGTGGACGGGGCAATCATGTGACACAAACAAACACAAACGCACATGGCCATTAGTCTGCGCTGATCCCTGACGGATCTGCGCTGATCCCTGACAGTTACATTACAGCACTGATAGCTGCTATAATGTAAGACACAGAAAAGGAGTCTTAAATGTTTTGTAATGTTCATAAAAACATTATAAAATTCTTAATGTACTGTGTGGATCATCACATGCGGTGACGAGCAGCAGGACCGACTCTCACATCTGCTGGGTTTTGCCGATAAATTAGCGAGACAGATCGCCGGAGGTGTGAATTCAGAGGTCTAGTAATCTGCAGCCCCCTGCAGCTCGAATCCGGCTGTCTTTGTGTTCGGGCAGTCTAATATACCAAGTCTCTAATATACCGAGTCTCTAATATACAGAGTCTCTAATATACAGAGTCTCTAATGACAGTCTAATATCCCGAGTCCCTAATGACTGGCCTCTCACATATGGGGCTTGAGAAATCTCATGAGAAATTCAAACAAATTAGGATGAAAACATAACGTAGCGTTTGTTTAGTTTCTTACTATTAAAGTTATAAGAGGGTTATAAGACATGTGAATGCGAACCCCAATCACTCATAAGTCATAATTCATATTGTTTATAAGTTTATAGTAATATTTGTAATGTATTTTTAAATTCTTAACCAAATGCATTATTATAAGCACTGATTATAACACTATAAAGCAGTAATACATACATTAACAGTGTCTATGAAGGCAGTGTGTAGAATGATTTATAATGCATTATACACACTGTTATGGCTATTTAGCATTAGTACTGTCTATAATACTTCATAAAAACTTACATGTGCTTATAGCAATTATAATCACTATTATACTGTATAATTCTCACAATGCACTATGTAAAGTGGTTATGTAATGGGATATGAACACTACGTATATGCATCTTTAACAATTCATAGATATAAATCATCATCGCTGTGATCAGTGTTCATAATGCCTTACGAATGCATTATAACATGATATAACCATGTGCAGAAATTCTAATAAATATGAACAATGAAAGTGTATACAGACCCCATATTGGATTATTTGGTAATGATGTTATAATACATTATGAATATAAAAAGAACTCGTAATGCATTATAAATTCAGTGATAAAGTGTAATGCATTTAAATAAATAATTAGAACACACACACATACACACACACACACACACACACACACACACACACACACACACACACACACACACACACACACACACACACACACACGCTCAGACAAAACCTGACAAAGGAGAAAGGACCTAATGTGAACCATCTGCTCCGGCTTTACGGAATGACAGGAATGGAAATGTGACGGGAACATGGAGCCAAAGATACAGGAATCGCTGGAATGTTCTGCCACGGTGTTGTACTGTATCAGCATTGCTTCGGATGGATGATTATTATTGTCGTGTGTTAGTTTTATAGTTAAAACACTTAAGTGTTACATAAGTGTCTGAGGTTAAGGCGAGGAGCTGCAGGTCAGCGTGTCTGAGAGTAGCAGCGGTTGAAATTCCAAGCTTAAAAAAGAAGCAATAAAACTGTTATGGAAGAAGATGATTGGTGCTTTTACTTATTCTTGCTTTGAAGTACATGTTTTTTTTGTTTTATGTTCGGTTGTGTAGACTCTGGTGCACTTTAATTGCACAATCATTGTTTCGTTGTTTTTTAAAAAGTTAGGCTGGTTAGAAGGTGTTGATTAACATGATCGTTTCTATGGCAACGAGTAACTCATAGGGACTTGTATGGTACATGCTTCATACTTGTATTTAAAG
>NC_062528.1:19707455-19772455 GCF_022655615.1 Tachysurus fulvidraco | reverse complement strand
CCCTGTGATGGGTTGGCACTCTGTCCAGGGTGTATCCTGCCTTGGTACCCGATGACGCCTGAGATAGGCACAGGCTCCCCTTGACCCGAGAAGTTCGGATAAGCGGTAGAAAATGAAAGAATGAATGAATGAATGAATGAATGAATGAATGAATGAATGAATGAATGAATGAATGAACTTTGGTTTATGTTAATGTTCATGAGTCTGCCATCAGGTGAACACTGAACATCCTCGGTCTGAAAGGCTGAGATGCAAGGGGAAAGTCACTACTCTCTAAAAGGATAAGTGCTGCCCATGAAGTTTGCTAAAGATCACATGGACAAGCCAGAGGACTATAGGAAAAATAATTTGTGGAGGGATGAGACCAAAGTAATACTTTTTGGTTTAAAATGCGAATCATGATTTTTGGGGAAAGGAAGATACTGAATTAGATTTTTTAGGACCTTATACCATCTGTGAAACATGGTGGTGGTAATATCATGCTTTAGGCCTGTATTGCTGCATCTCGGCCAGGACAGTTCGCCATAATTGATAGAACGATGAATTCAGAATTATGCCAGAGAACTCTTATGAAGTCCATGAAATGAATCTCAATCCAAGACAACGATCACAAGAGGTCTTCTCGGGTCTAAACAAATGTAGCGGACCTGAAGTGACCCGAATCACTTTTTACCCGAACCCGCCATGCATAATTTTTTTTTTTAAGAAAGACACGACCCGTTGGCAATTTTTTTTTAACCCGATTGGACGCGAATGTTGCATAACTCTACGCTAAAGTAACCGCTACAGAGTGGATTCAAAATTGATTGACAGGTCTGTTTCAACGAGAATTAGCTCACCGCCAGCCGCACGTCACAAGCGGTCTTGGCAAACAGAGAAGACTTTGGAAAAGGACTCAAGTTGATGCACACACACGAGATACAGTAGTTCGGGTCTTCTCGGGTCCGTTCGGTAAAAACACATTCGTTTTAAATTACCCGAGACCCGCTGCCGCTATTATTATACCCGACCCGTGTCCGAGACACACGTGAAACTTTTAGACCCGAACCCGCTCGGGTCTTGAATCGGACCTCGGGTTTTCGGATCTAAGTGGACCGGTGAAGACCTCTAAACACAAGCACTCAAGTCTGTGTAGAAAAGTATAATCAAAGAGGAACAAAGATAAAGTTTTGGAATGGCCAAGTCAATGTCCTGAGCTTACCCCCCAAAAAAATGTTGTGGAAGGACCTGAAGCAAGCAGTCCATGTGAAGACACCCACTAAAATCTGAGCGTTGAAGCTCTTCTGTAAACAGGAATGAAATAAAATTCTTCTAAGCTGTTGTGCAGGACTGATGAAAAGTTGCCAGAAACTTCGCATTCTTTTATTGTTGGCTCATTTGTTTGATTGTGTTCACTTTGTTTACTTTTAGGAATCGATTGAAAATCTGATGATGTTTTGGGTCCTATTTATGCAGAAATATAGGAATTTCTTCTATATTATTATTATTATTATTATTATTATTATTATTATTATTATTATTATTATTATTATTATTATTATTATTATTATTATATCGGGTTCACAAACTTTTAAGCGACACTGTATTATATTTCCTTGATTAAGAGGAAGAGTTTCATCATGAAGACACCTTTATTTTGTCACATATACATTACAGCACAGTGAAATTTTTTCTTCACATATCCCAGCTTTGGAGGTTGGGTTAGGAGCACAGGGTCAGCCATGATACAGCACCTCTGGAGCAGAGAGGGTTAAGGGCCTTGCTCAGGGGCCCGACAGTGGCAGCTTGGCAGTGCTGGGGCTTGAAACCAGAGCACCAACCCAGGGCCTTAACCGCTTGAGCCATCACTGCCTTTTAATTTAATTTGACCTCAATTTTAATTGATTTAAATAACAATGAAATGGAATCAGCAATACAAGGAAAATAAATACACAAAATACAGAAAAAATGATAGCAATTAATTAAGAAATATTACAACCATTACAATATTTTAAACCATTCAATTGAATTCAGTTCAATTTTATTTTATTTGTGTATCGCTTTTAACAATGGACGTTTTCACAAAGCAGCTTTACAGAACATAAGAAACATCATACAAAAAGTTCAAGATTCATTTATACAAAAAGTTCAAGATTTATATTTAAATGTGTTTGTACAAGTCCAATGAACTAGCCTGAGGTGACTGAGGTGACAGTGGTGAGGAAAAGTTCCCTTAGATGGAAGAGGAAGAAACCTTGAGAGGAACCAGACACAAAAGTGATCCTCATCCTCATTTGGGAGACACTGGAGAAATATTCCTTAAATAATTTGACCTCCCTGAGTAATTTTGTCGAGTTAGAACCCCAATGTGTTGAGCAGAAGAGAAGCATCCCTGTTTAAAGCTGCTGATGGATGAAACAAAAGCAGGGCAGAGGATTAAACACCTCACAGCACTGGATGAATGCGTGTCTTTATCTGCTGTAGTACAGAGGAGGTGATGTTCATCCGTCATCTGTGTAGGAGGAACAGATTTATGGTGACATACACCAGGAGCTAATATCCTCCACGCCATCCTCCGTCCTCCTCTACAAGAGCCGTCTTTCTCACTCGTAAAAAAAACAAAAACAAGTTTATTCCTTGTTCTGTTTCTCATTTTGTAAAGTCTTTTCTTTCTTTTTTTTTTCTTTTTGTATAAACCTCATCACCTCCCTGTTCGGAGGACAATAAGGACTTTGTTAGTGATATTTGCAGACACATAGTTGCATAAGATACATTGTTATGGATAATTAAACAACTCCTTTGAGAGAAAGCAAAAAAATAGACAAGACAAAGGAAAAAAGAAAAGGAGAATTAAAAAGTTTGACACATTTTATTTTCCTTTCTGTTCAAAGGCGTTGTCATGATAATCTCATCACGTTCCTCAGACACGTGATGGAAATTGGCATCATTTGGCACATGACATTAAAAGCTTTAAATGTTGTTGCAGCTACATGACATTTAAATGGTGTTTATTAATAGTATTAAATGCAGTTGGATTAATAATTTTTCCATGTGGATGCCCTGATTCCCAAAAAGGGAAACCGGATACATTATGGAAAATTCCTCAAAACTTCCTGAATGTGGGATTTGAGTGAACAAATAAATAAAAATACAGTACCGCATTGTTGTGGCTCAAACAGACTCATAATAGCATAACATCCGTTTGTGGCCTTGATCCTTCTTCTGTGTGACACGGGAAATAAGGCATAGAGTCTTAAATGCCAACTCGTGTGTTGAGAAAAAAATGTATAAAGCAGTTTTGGAAATTTTTAGAGTAAAAGAAATTTCTACACTGCTTTATAAAGGGTTGACATAACCTACCAACATTGTCCCATCGTGATATAGTTATTAGAACTGCATAAACCCTTTATAAAGCAGTGTTGAAAAGTTGAAAAAAAAAAAAAAGGCAGCACTGACATGCTCATAAATGTGTTATGAGCATTACATAGGAACTTTAGAATGCAGTGTTTAAAGCAAGTTTATTTTAAACAAAAGTCTACAATGATTTATAAAAGGTTTATGTAACGTTCATGAATGTGTTATGAACGTGCTTTTTGTTATTTATCTACCAACATTGGCCCATCGTAACATTGTTATTAGCACTGCATAACCCATTTATAAAGCAGGGTTGACACGTTTTCTTGAAAGAAAATGTTAATGTTTCCCTTTTTTAGTATAAAATTTGTCAACATCGCATTATAAAGAGTTTATGCTGTGCTAATAAATGTGTTATGATGGGCCGATGTTCATGAGCATTACAAAAACACATTATATAATGAAGCAGTGATGACTTTTTTTTAAATCGAACTTGCTTTAAACACTGCATTATAAAGTGCCTATGTAATAAAATAATATGTCAACGTTGGCTTTTATTTTTATAAACTTTTCAACACTGCTTTATAAATAGGTTATGCAGTGCTATGGGTCAACGTCGGTAGATAAATAACATTAAGCACATTCATAGCATTGCATAAACATTTTATGAAGCTGTGATGACTACTTATTTATTATAAAACTTTCCATGCTTTATGAATGTGTTATAACAGGCTAATGTAGGTAGATAAACAACAAAAGAAACGTCGAAACCCTGTGCTACGTTGCTCAGACAGGCTCGTTTAAGCAGCGGTTTGCCAACGGTATTGATATCTTAATGTATTTTTGTTTAAATGTAGATCAGCCTTAATTAGATCAGCCTTAATATTTAACAATAACATTGTGAAGCATTCCGACTGCAGTATCTTTCTTTCTTGCTTCACAGTAACGCAATCAAGACGTACATTTGTATTACTTAATTATTCAATTTTAATTATAAATATTATAATCTGTGGGCTGGACATGAACGTATGTAAATAAAAAAATAAATCAGTAAGTAAACTAGACTATAACAGCAAAGTTTCCTTTAATAAAAGATGTAGATGATCCACATACATCCTACAGTGGGGTTATTTATTTATTTATTTATTTATTTAGTTTTTATTCTATTGAAATAAGAGATAGATATTCAGTCATCGTTTAAAGACATTTAGAGGAGGTCCGATGTCTTGTTGTGTAAGTTCCTGGTATCCTGAGAGATGGTGGGATAAGGCGAGCATCTGGAGGATCTGAGGTGAGCGTGGTGTCTGAGCAGGGTCTGATAAGTGCTTTGATGGAAGAAGGTGCTGGTCCATGTTCCCTGGTTCCTCCACATCGCCCTAGAACATGATGGTATGTTGGTATGTAAAGGCATGTGTTCATGGTGTCATGTGACGTGACATGACAAGTACGGCGACCCATACTCAGCATTTTTTCTCTGCGTTTAACCCATCCAAAGTGCACACACACACACACACAGCAGTGAACACACACACACACACACACACACACACACACACACACACACACACACACACACACACACACACACACACACCGTGAACACACACCCGGAGCAGTGGGCAGCCATTTATTCTGCGGCACCCGGGGAGCAGTTGGGGCCCCCAACTGGGGGGTCATTGCCTTGCTCAAGGGCACCTCAGTCATGGTATTGCCGGCCCGAGACTCGAACCCACAACCTTAGGGTTAGGAGTCAAACTCTCTAACCATTAGGCCACGACTTCCCTCAAATGCGTCTCAGTGTGCATTTCTGCCTCATGAACACTCTTCCTGGATACATAGGCTATGGATCTGCCATGTCACTGATAAAATGCCCATAGAAAATAAACGAATATCATCTTAAAAAAAAAAAAAAAATTAAACAAACATAAATATTTAAAAAAGTTTTGATATAGATTAGCTCAGTTCTCACCAATCCCAACTGCAGTGCTGATTTACATCCAAATATACCTTGTTTACACAGCACAATCTCTCTCTCTCTCTCTCTCTCTCTCTCTCTCTCTCTCTCTCTCTCTCTCTCTCTCTCTCTCTCTCTCTCTCTCTCCTGAACGCAGACTCCTCCCCTTCCTCATCATACACACACATTTACACACTCCTTGGCTGGCTTTGCACTCCTCCTCTTCTTGGCTTAGTCAGTGCATGCTGAAGCCTTGTGTTGCTTGTGGCAATTCTCTGGAATCTGTGATGATAGCACTCTCGCTTGTTGCCTTCACACTCACTCACTCACACACACACACACACACACACACACGCACACACACACACACACATAGAAAGAGGGAGAAACACCGGTGTGTGTTCACCTGAATGGTTCACCTCTGTCACTACGACCGCCACTGGATCGGATTATAAGCCACAAACTAAACTGCAGGTAAAGGAAAGAGATTTGACTCTTGATGTCTTTTTCAACAGCTTTTAGTTTAGAGGAATAGATGTTTGTCTCAGAGAAGCTTTCTTACCTTATTACCGTGGTTCAGAAGGAAATCCGAAAGAGAACAAGTGTATACATCAAGATTATGTAGATTTATTTGTAGAAGAGTTTGAGAATAAAATAACAAAATCAAGAAGAAAAAAACTGCTACTTTTGTCCTTGTAAGTGTTCTTTTCTTTCCTTTCTTATTTGTGACAGTGCAATTAGTTTTTATTACTTTTACTCAAATTGAGTGACTATTTAATGTCCTCATTAGCAGGTAACTAAGATGTGTAGATTCGTATCAGTTTGTACACATATCCCGAGTCAGACGACAGAAGAGAGACTTTCTCTGCGGTTATGTGTGTTAAATGAGATTCCTGTTGATCTTCCTGCGGTGGCATCCTCCGTTTGGCTGTTTTGGCTGATCTTTCCTTCCCTTTTCTGTAGCCGTGAATAAGGAGGCCCTCTTTCACAACGGATTTAGAAAGAGGGGCTTTAGGGAAAGAGGTGGACTGAGTCGATCTTAATCAGTCTTAAACCTAACGTTTCCTGAGGAAGAGGAACATATTAGTTATTTCCTTTGAAAAGGGAAAGTCTTGCTGGTGGTCGCTGTGTTTGTTGTGCAAACACTGTCATGTTGAGGTTATATCACACACACATACACACACACACACACACACACATGCCTGTGTGGGACAGTTCAGGGGTATGAGTGTGTGACCTTGATTCTGGCCTTGCTCGTTTATCAGCTTCTGAAGGTTAAAGCCCTGAGGTGTGTTATCCTCTCAGTTCTTTGGGCCAGTGTATGTGTATGTGTGTGTTTGTGTGTATTTGTGCTCATGTGTACATGCTTGATAAGACCTGGCCAGATGGCATATTCTCACATTTGTTGTATCAAAGGTAGAGTAGACACAAACGGAGAAGAAAGATTTTCCACTTTTTCTCCGTGTGTGCTTGGGCTTGAGCAACACTTTATCTCACACCCTTTATCTCAGGTATGACACTCATGACTACAGAATGTACAGACATATTGAGAATTCATAACTTGAAACCCTTTTTTCGGAAGTTTGCCGGGTTTCAAAGAATTCACACGACATTTTACAACAGTTTTAAGGAAGAACAGTGTTCATATAAAAAGAATGGAAAATCTGCCATCTTTAAGATTTCTTCAATTTCATGTGAGATCTCTCTCCAATTCTTGGTGCTTTTTCTTGTTAATTGCCTCATTTGATCCTTCTTGTTAGCACATTTTATCTCAAACGTCCAGTATATATATATATATATATGGGCACGGTGGCTTATTGGTTAGCACGTTCGCCTCACACATCCAGGGTTGGGGGTTCGATTCCCACCTCCGCCTTGTGTGTGTGGAGTTTGCATGTTCTCCGCGTGCCTCGGGGGTTTCCTCCGGGTACTCCGGTTTCCTCCTCCGGTCCAAAGACATGCATGGTAGGTTGATTGGCATCTCTGGAAAATTGTCTGTAGTGTGTGAGTGAATGAGTGTGTGTGTGCCCTGCGATGTTTTGGCACTCCGTCCAGGGTGTATCCTGCCTCGATGCCCGATGACGCCTGAGATAGGCACAGGCTCCCCGTGAATAAGTGGTAGAAAATGAATGAATATACATATATATATATATATATATATATATATATATATATATATATATATATATATATATATAAAACACTTGGCAGTGTGCTGGTCGAGAAGAATAAGAAACGATAGACTATTTTCCAATAACATCACATACAGGGTCTTTTTCCCCTCAAAGCAACCAGCCAACATTAAGAATCGTTTATTAACCAATGATGAGATATCATATCTATTTCTAGTTACATTTGATGCAGAGGCTAGTTCCAGTTTTCCCTTATTATAGCAATTTCATATAGCAAACTCTTTGTTCCTTTTTTCCCCTGACAAATTTTTCACTAGCTTGTCATAGTACAGAAAACCCGGGAATTGGTCAAAAAGCGTTCTGTCCTTCGCCAACACTGGAGACTCCTTCACTAAATGTTAAATAACCACTTAATTTAGTCAGCATATCAAAGACTATATGTTTCACTTTGTTTAACAACAAGATTTCATGCAGACAAGAACGTTCGTGTCGAATGTAAACATGTGATTCGAATGACAGCTGGTGCTATTGTTCACTGTGAGGTTAAAGGAAATGATTGAAAATCTTCAGACCATACAGAATCAAGCCTTTTGCAACTCTGTTGTTAGGATTAAACTCTTCACTTACAGCCCTTTCATTACAAACGCTCGTTATGTAGACGACAGTGTCTACCATATACTCTGTAGGCCGGTGTACCACAAACACGTCGGTGCTCTGTCAGCCTGAGGCGTCAACAACCAATTATTATATAGTTGTGGCATATCCTGTCATCCCTTGGAGGAAAAGCGTCCTCCATATTTGACACCCCTGCTGTCCCATAGCTGCGCACATGATGCACTTTAGCCGAGGTGTCAGAAAGGAATGCTTATAAATTTCCTACCGGTTCCTGACGCGTCTCCTTTAGTTGAATGTATGTGTTTTGTTGGGGGGTAAAGCTGTAATGAGGGGGTTAGTCCGCATGCTAACCACAGCCTGGCCAGTGCCCTTTAACTGCTCTGATGAATGGACTGATGCATTGTAAATCAGCCAGTGGGGGAAGAAATGCTGGATTCCTCACGCCGCTGATGTCACTGCCATCGTGCCTGTAACAGATCCAGACTTGAACACCTCAGCTGCAGACAGATGTTCAGCCTCAGAGATTTTCTCTTCCCCCCTTCTGTAGATCTCTCGCTCATGGCCATAAACACAATCAGCCAAGAACTTTTTTTTTTCTTTTTAACACCTTGTTGTGGAAGCGTAATAAACTTTATTTTCCCTTTTTTTTCATTCGGCTAATACTATAGATGTACGTTTTACGTAACACAAACGATCCTTATCGATCGAGCTTTCCATTTCCAGACTTTTGAAATATTCCAAGATTCCATTTTTTTCGTATTCTATTTTTCAATTTTTTTTTTCTCATTATGAAAAAGGGGATTTTGAGGTGATAAAGTTCATTAGAAAATTTGACTTGAGGCATCCAAAAAAAACAAAACATGTTTATATAAAAACCCTTTATATTTTTATTGGTCCTACGTATCGTTTCCCCACTACCACTGCTCATTAAAGATATAAATAAATTAAATATAAATTTAATAAGAAATAATTCATGTTATTTTTTATATTTTGAGCTTTTATATTTTCCTAAACCTTTTTTGCAACAATTGTCCATTGTTTTTTTTTTTTTTCTGGCTAAAATCCACACACCTAACCACTACTCCATTTTTCACATCTCAAAATAGTTTTATGTTTTTTGTTATTCCAAGCATTTTTTTTTTTTTTGTGGTGCTAAATTCCTTCACGCTTCACATTTTCTGCAAATTCAAACAATCCATGTCCAGTGCATTTCGTTGTTTGGTGCTGAATGAAGCGTAACTTTGGCTCATGATAAAAAAAGATGATACAACATAAAAAAAACCTGGAACAGCAAAGAACATGATTATTAGCATATTGAACTGAATCTTTGAATCAAATGGGTTTAATCCAAACCTCAACAACACAAAAACATGGTGTACTGTAAATAATGTGAACCTGAAACTGCAGCAACAAATACCTCTATGGCTTCAGTGAACAGATAAAATCTTTTAAAGTCAAATATATTACAATAACGAGACTAAAATTGTAATATTTTGGTTATGTTTGGAGGTCGTCTGGACTTGGACCTCATTCCTGAAGCAGTATTGTAGAGTTTCATTGTACCCTATTTAACACACTGTATTAAGTCAGTTTGCAAGACCTCAAATTTCTGGTATGTTGGTATGTTTGGAGTTGTGCACCTCTGCTCTACAGGATTAATTGGTAACGTACATTGTTACAGAAACATGTTATAGTCTCATAGCCTCTTTAATGATTTTTTGTTGTTGTTGTTGTTGTTTTTCATTTGTTTACAGACTACTCACAGATCCACATTTTATTGACCGGAATCGTTAAGATGTTTAATCATGCTAAACACATCAGGACTTCGCCTCCGACAAATATTTCCTTGGATATACCTTGTGACTAGTGCTGGACTATAGAACAAGCCATGGAGGGTCTGTCCATGGTCACACAGGAGGGACAACCAACCTTGTCAAGGACGCCACCTGCCGAAATGACCTTTTCTGTACAGACGGCTGGAACAGACATGAACGATGGATGTGAACCTATGAGAAACACTTGCATTAATGTGTTGACTCAGAATAATGAGATTTGTGGCAAGAAACGGTTCTGCCAAACCACAGAGACTAAACAATGTTCCTCATTCAACCAAAACACTAATAATAGTTATTCTCTTCCAGCAGGACAAGTCTGTGCTTCACATGATAACGATGTGAAAATGGGATCTACTCCAGATCTTCTCAAGCCAACACAGGAATACATCAATAAAACTGGGACTTCTGCAATTGAGAAGGCATTTAAGAGCCAAGATAGATGGAAAGTGGAAAGTAAATCTGAACAGGATGTAAATGGTTGCAACGAGTTTAGATGTCCATCACCGGAGGACAACCACAACCTGTTAGCTTCAGAAGTTCAAGTAGACACAACAGCTCCATCCAAAGATATCACAACCTCCAATGAACTCTGCACTTCTCCCTGCCCTCCTCTCGTTCCATTCCCAGAGAGCTCCATTATCACATCTGCAAAACCACTTTCTGTTCCTTCCCCATCCAATGGAGGAGCTGAGTGTCCCCGAATCATCAAACACAAACCGAGTTCTATCACTTTTGCAGATTACGATTGTACGTCAGGTCTCAACCAAGGGGTTCCTGAGAGCTCTGATTGTGGTGAGTCTTCCTCTGAAGAGGATGACGATGATGAGGATGAGGATGTTTTTACAGAAATGACTCAGATCAAGGAGATCCTTCCTGGCTGTAGACGCAGAAGAGTCGGACGAAGGAATGGAATCGGTGGAGGAAGAGGAGGAGAAGAACGAAATGGAGAACTGGACTCGGTTCTCAGGTTCAGTTCCTCTACTGGCTATGAGGCAGAAGCGGAGAACAGTAGTAAGGAGGTAAATGCAATCATTTATGTCTTGTTTATGGGATTTTAGTATGTAGCTCAGGCCATGAGGATGCTGAGTAACATTTTTTAACTCTATATTTGTTCCATGTACATTAGAATATGTTCATCGCTATAGTTAGCACAGCATATGTGAAATAAGCTAACTGGCTAACATGAGTTAGCTAGCAGGGAATTTTTGAATGCTTAGACTCATTTTATTGTCACATACCTTAGAACTAAAGAGAATTTTTTTTTCTGTAAGTATATTGTTGTTAGCAGAGAGACTGTAGCCAGCTAACTAAGCTAGTCAGTGAGTTAAAAGGCAGTCTGGAGCACAAAATTCACATTTACATAATGCTATGCAGGCAAGCATAATACTACTGTACATTTACACTGTACATTTGCATGTATGTACATACACATACACTGTTATTTGATACGGGTGTTTACTACCTTATATTAGCCAGCTAGCTTGTTGTACCCTGCGAACCAGGAACCTGGCAATTTAGATAGCGACAGCAGATATGGTTCTGGAGTGTTTTTTTCAACATTGTAAGCTTATAATTGTTAACACAGAGTCTGAGGTGTGAGATAACTAAAACACAAGCTCCTTTTAAAGGGAAAATGGTTCTTTTTAGAGGTTTATTATTGTTAGCAAAAAAAGTCTGTCATTTGAGCTAGCCAGGATTCAATTTAGCTAGGTAGTTAAAAAGAAGTCTAATTTGTACGCTTACTAGCGTTAGCAACTATCTTGCCGACATTGGCTAAGAGTAAAACTGGACATGTTTCTTAAAACATAGATGTGTGGTTATTTTTTTTTTACACAATTATCTTCCTAAAAATAGAAAGTTCTAAGTTTTAATTTCCTAAATTCTCCCATGCAATGTTTGCAAAAAAGTCTGCAGAATAATCTAGCCTAATAATATCATCTAGCTAGCTGAAACACAAGCCAATTTATAGGTTCTTCAGTCCTCTGGGTATATTATTTTTAGCAAAGAGTCTGCACCATGAACTAGCTGACTTGCAATGTCCATTATTTATTACCCGTGTTCTCTGTATGTTTTGCTATATAATTGTCTGCTTACTGGCTAGCTAACATGCTCATCTAACATGGTTTCAGTCCACATCACTTGTGCTTAAGGCACATGAAATAGTGTTGCTATTGTTTTTATTTTATTTTATTCACTTCTTTATTTATTATTTAAGATTGTTTTCAACCTGGTTTATAATAGTTACATAGACTGTACAATGCCGGGATATATATATATATATATATGAATTTCCACTTTCCCACAGACATTCAGTACAAGACAACTAACAACTTTTTACACAGTGAAGGAAGAGCTAGATCAGATATCAGACATCATTATACAATCAACAACACAAGACCAGACTAGTACAAATTTACTGTATATTCTACCATTTAACAAGCTTTTCATGTTGAAGGCTGTTCAGCAACACATTAGCATCTAAAGTTTTTCAGTAGAGTACTGTGATGTAAACACGACCTGTTATAAAGGAATCCGGTAGCTGTCTTCCTCGTCTCCTTCATCTCCTTCTGTCAGAACAGATGGTTGTATTGAGCAGTGATCTATGCCTTCCACTATTTACAACTCCCTTAAGTCAGGGAAGATTTGTGTCTATTTCCCCAACCCCTTTCCCTGACCTAATGATTAGCAATATGTGTCCTCTTGTCCTGCTTGAGTTTTAGTGTAGGGCTTTAATAAACAGTGGCTTATGTATGCAGGCTTTAACTCTTGTTTAAAAATTACAGATACATATAGTCAGGGCTGTCAAGTGTCACGCATTGAGAGTGACAGTCACGCATTTGACTATTTACAATATATTTAATATGCCGCAGCGACCCAAAAAGGAATCAGTTCACACCGCTGTCTTTATGGAACCGAGCAAGAATCAAGCGCGTCTCAGTTATTAGTCGAGCCTGACACTTATCAGCCAATCAAAAAAGGAGGCTACACAATAGCCAATCAGAAAATATCACAATTAAGATTTAACGCAACAACCAATGAAAAAATTAATTAATTAGAGAGGTTATTTTCGATGGTCGGTTTGTACAAAACCTCAACACGAATCAGCTTGTCTCTGGACAGGACATTGTCCTCAATCATGACACTAAAAATGTCTGGGCTTGAGCCGAACTGTTTTAACTGGGAGCAACATTACAAATGATAAAGGAGTCCAAAAAGGCAACAAACACTTACAATAAACACCAGTCATAATCTCTCTCTCTCTCTCTCTCTCTCTCTCTCTCTCTCTCTCTCTCTCTCTCACACACACACACACACACACACACACACACACACACACACACACACACACACACACACACACACACACACAAACACACACACACAAATTAATAAATGTAAATTAAACAAATACTTTGTATTTGGTAAAATTGCGGTCAGTGATCCGGGGTTTTATTTGGAGATGTCACGCTTGCCTGTCTTCAAAACTTGAGAGCCCTGTATAGTTATATAACAGGTTATATAAGGTCATCTGTAAAAAAAAAAAAAAAAAAAAAAAAAAAAAAAGGCATTTCAAAATAAAATGAAATTAAAAAAACAAAATCCACAAAATACTCTAATTTTCCCCAATTTATAAATTATTGCATAATCATTATTACTGCAGTATTAAATCGACGACGAATCTGACATAAAACGACATAAAATCTAACTATCTTTCTCAATTCATCTACACTAAATAAAATCCCAGGGCAATATTTTGTCATAGATGTCTCCAAACACCATCTTGAAAGCACACTTTGAACTGATATTATATATGAGGCATGCGCTTTGGAAGAATGTAATCAACAAAGGATCGGTGTGGAGTTACTTTTACCACCCCGAATTTGATCACTTTCCAATAACACCACATCCTGAAGGCCTTTATTCCTCTTAAAGCCTAGACATTTGCCAAAGCTAACAGTTTTAAAAAAATAAAATGATCAAAGAACATCATACTTTTTTTTTCATCCAGAATTGAATGTCCTATTAATAACCAGTTTTTATCTATAAACAATCATTGAAGTTAAAATCAAAGACAGCTGAAATCCAACTCTTTTTTTTTCAGATAAAAACGTGACCTTCTCTGTCCTGAAGATTTGTCTGAACACTGACTGTTACTGAGAGTAACACTAGAGACTCTTTCTAAGAATATTAAAAAAAAAAAAAAAAAATAGAAAAAAAATCATATTATGTAGAAAGTCCCTGTTGCTATAGAAATGATAAAGTACAAGCACATTCATGTAAAATGGAATAAAATCTATTAGAGATGACCAATCAAATCCAGCATTCATGCAGTGCTTTAGTATAAATATTAATTAATTCATTCATTCATTCATTCATTTTCTACCGTTTACGGGGCACCTGTGCATATCTCAGGTGTCATCGGGCATCGAGGCAGGATACACCCTGGACAGAGTGCCAACCCATCACAGGGCACACACACACTCTCATTCACTCACACACTCACACACTACGGACAATTTTCCAGAGATGGCAATCAACCTACCATGCATGTCTTTGGACCGGGGGAGGAAACCGGAGTACCCG
Source organism: Tachysurus fulvidraco (assembly GCF_022655615.1). Lineage (NCBI taxonomy): Eukaryota > Metazoa > Chordata > Actinopteri > Siluriformes > Bagridae > Tachysurus > Tachysurus fulvidraco. The sequence continues at coordinate 19,758,002 of NC_062528.1, read as the reverse complement.
GAGGAAACCCCCGAGGCACAGGGAGAACATGCAAACTCCATACACACAAGGCGGGAATCGAACCCCCAACCGTGGAGGTGTGAGGCGAACGTGCTAACCACTAAGCCACCGTGACCCCCTGGTATAAATATGATATATTATAATATACTATTTGACTTATACATTTTGTGATGAAGGAACATCTAAAAAAATGACTTGATATAAATTGAGGATGTACAAACCTTTTCTCTTGACAGTATAAGGACTAAAATCAAAGTGGATTATTATCACATTATTATTTAACATTTTCCTGCATGAAGCAGTATCATTTTCTCTTACACAGTTTTGTGAAACAGGAAAGAGCTCCATCGGTTTTTATTTTCTGAGCGTTTCTTTCCGCTGAATGTTTGTGATAGTCCAAAATATCTTCGCAACGATCCTAAAACAGTTTGCACAGAAGTACAAACTCATACAAACCCAGTACACAGTGTAGAGCATACAGTGCAAGAAAATGTATAGTCTCTATTCATCTGGAAGTTTTTCCCAATCTGTTCTTTTTTTTGTACATATCCAAGTCCTGCTTTGTTACGCACATGTTGTTCTCTATCCTGCTGCTCTTACTTTGCTCATACGTGTTTAAAGATTGTGTAAAAGAATGCCGTACCTTTCACAGACGCGTTGACCTTGCATCGTTTGCAGACATTCCAGGGCGATTTGCTGAGTCCCAAGTCTTTGCTTGAAAGGAGCTTGAATGTAGAGGATATGTTGTGGAAACCGTTTTATTGAGAGATGCTAGGGGTTTTTGAATGGTACTATTGTTGGTGTTGGTATTAAATTACGTACAAGATTTGGAGCACGCTTCACAAAAACCAGGGTCAAGAGGTTTCATGTTGTAGCTCTGTGCCATCTCCATCTGAGGGCGCCATTCCCAAATCTTAGGAATTGCAAACAACATCCTCAGAGCCAAAAAAGATATCTATATCAGATCAGCTAATGAGAACATAATGGCTAGTTTTCACCCTTGATATTTATAATTAAGTAGAATTAAAATGCCTAAACCGGACGGTGCTCTTTGTGAAGCGTCTTGTATGACTTCATCTCCTCAAAATCTTCCATGACCCAGATCTGATGCGTTTAAACTAGCACGTAATGGCTAGTGGCCTCTTTTTGATGCATCTTCCTACCTCTACACAGTGTCCTGACACTCTCAGTGGGTGGTATGGCCATGGCTGGCAGCCCAGAACAGTGCCACAACCGGCCACTTAACTCCTCATTTACATGTCAAAGAGCCAGCAGTGAGGTTTCCAATGTGGCTAATTTGCAGTGATACAGTTATGGCCCTCACTCATTCTATCCTCTTCTGAAGATAACAATGATGACTTGATCTGGAGGGTTGACTCATGCCAACCCTGTTGCCATGGCGAATGTGTGTTTCACTATTGACGAGTCTGAATGAGGGGTTGAAATGAATCGAGGCTACTGTCTCAAGTCCGAGGATGGAGCAATGCTAAAATTCCGGTCATTCCGTACAAGAGATTCCGAGAAATGCTTTGTGTGGCTTTTGTACTGTTTCTCTATTTGGCTTCAATTTGTGAAAAAGCTTGAGCATGTCCTTGATTTTTTTGTGTTAGCCCAGCCCATGTTAGATGGTTAAATATGATTCCTTACTTATAGGTTGTTTAATTGGGCTATGGTTTTGGGCTACTGGTCAAAAGGTAGCATTCAAACCGGAGCATTGCCAAGCTGTCGCTGTTGGGCCCCTTAACTCTTAACGATGCTCCAGGTGTGTTGTATCATGGCTCACCCTGTGTTCTGACCCCAACTTCCTACACCAGGATATACAAAGATATTCACTGTGCAGTAAAGCATACCGTCGCTGTCGGGCGGAATCCTCGTATCTCCAAAAGCGTTATTTTTCAGGAAATTAAAAAAACGCCGTATCTTATCTGCAATGCACAGGGTTTAGTCCGCGTTGCAGTGGATTGTCTTGCGCTAAATTCCTGTCCTCAGACGAGCACAAGAAGTAGCGGGGGTCAAGATTTTTTTCTTTGAGCCCAGTGTTTTGAAGACATTTACCTCAGAAGATGTGTTGATTCGTTGCGACTCTTCTCGAAGAAAAATACGTCGCAAAGCTCTCGCGCGGAGTGAAGAAGAGGTGGACAGTTGAAGTGTCCAATGGAGTTAAGAGATTTGCGCTCAAGCTATTTTCAAGACTTTAGATTGGTTAATAACTTGTAAAAATAACAGACCCACGTGGGGACTGACTGATAGCATCGATATGTGAAAAAATATGAAATTGACAAAATTTGAACATACAAGGTTTCCGCCCGACAGCGACGATATGTGACAAATAAATGCTTCTACTTCTAACATAAGATCGGTTGACTGTAGAAGACACACTGTGAACAATAGATAGATATATAAATACAACTTTATGACCATTGCATAGTACAGGCACATAGCAATAAAATGTCATTTAGAGTCTTCCAGAAGTAGAAAAACTTTCGATAATGTATTAATTTTATAATGAACTCGGTATTAATGAACCATATTTTCAAACAATAAATTGTTACACCATCCATGGAAAGCTTTAATCTTGTCTCCCCTCATTAGCATCTGAATCATAACGTTAACAGACTATGTTGGAATTGTTTATTGTGAATATGTTTTAAATAAATATAATTATTTACTAAACATCATATTTACCATATAGTTTTTCTTTTTGTCAGTCTCTGCTTCATTTCATCCCCATAGCACCTTTACCTGTGAGAAGATAACTGCAATACCAGCATAATACTGGTTTATTGCTTTATTATGTAACTATATGTTTAATAGTATGATGTGGTTGGAAATTGGTCAATTTTATATCAGTTAGGTTTAAATACTAGTATAAATGATAACTCAATGTATAAACCTGACCTTACACTTAGTATCATTTGTATGACTTACGTCATATAATATAGTGTAGATTTGGGAAACCATATTAGGTTTATTGTTAGATTACTGCAAATAACACTAAAAAATTACTCATTACGTTGCCATCAAATATCTAAAAAAGTTTAACAAGGCGTCCAACGATTATACAGATATAAACATTTCTATTCTTTTTTCTGTGTCACGGGCTTTGTTGGTTCGTCTCATACCGTAGAACGAAGACAGAGTAACGCTAACTCCTTGACAGAGGTCGACTAGAACCTTCCTCTCACCAGCTTTGACCCGAGACCACCCTGTTTCTCAAAAGTCAGTCTGGGATTTCGCCAGCTTTTGGTCATTGCTGTTAGCTTCAGCTTGAGCAAGCCACTTTCGCTTGCCGAAGGTCAGGCATCTGACCCTTGAAGAGAGTCTGCTCCCTGTTCAGTATGCCAGATCAGGTTCTCATGGCCACACAACAAGCATGGCTTCTGTCTTCTATGAGTTATTAAGAGTCACAGATACTGCCGAAAACAAGCAGCCGAGTTAAAACAATCCCTTGGAGACCTTAAGTGAAATGATGTCTTGGAAATTGTAAAATTACATTTATTGTAAAACTTGTGAGATCTTATCAATTATTTCTAGCATTTTATGTGCATTAAAGTTCAATTGAAAATGAGTCAAAGTAAGTGAGTATTTAACTCTGACTCACTCGTCAGCCTACACCCCCGTTTCGTCTCAGAAGGAAGCCCTGTTTTGGGGGTCTAATTGGTTATGCCTCTTGACATTGCCACATTCCATGGGAATTTACAGGACTTGTAGTCTCAGGCCCTCAAACAAGACCAGTAGCTCAGCTGCCTCTGACAAATGCGTTCCACTTTGGCATGACACCCATCAAAAGCATGATTGTGTATAGATGAGAGCAAGCATTGATGGGAGGAGAGCTCTTTGCCCGGAAGGCTCGCAGAAGCGTGCTCACACCCCCCCCCCAAACAAATTCCAGGAAATGCTCAAACATCCCTGTCTGTAGTACGTCCTTGTTGCTACTAACTATCGTGAGATCTTCCTTATAGTCAGATATTTCATCCTCTTCCTCTTTTGCCACTTACTATGTAAAAAGAGAAGGGGTCAACTATGTTGATTTATCACTTGGTGACTGAAGTAGCTGTCTCTGATTTATAGCTGTAGACTCCCTGGATTCCCAAACACAAACGATGTCTCTGTGCAGGATGGGGGTAGTCTATTTATACCCTTGTCTGCGGGTGTCTGGAGAGTAGTGAAAGCTTTCAAGGGAGGAATGCCAACAGGCTATACATGGGCCACATGGCAGTCAGCAACTCGGCGTTTGTTTTGGTTTGATCGGAAACCTCTGTGGTGTTACATCTTACATCTTCCCAGATAATCTAAGGTTCAAAACTGTGTTCTTGGATAGTTGAATCTGAAAGACTTCATTGAACACCCAAGCAATAGAAAAACACCCTTCTAATGTGGTTTTCCACTGTAAGTATTAGGATTGACCAGTAAAGTTATTCCTGATTTAGGATTAATCAGTAAAGGGTTTTTTGTGGTTACAGTTAACCAGTAAAGGTTTTCTGAATTAGCACTAACCAGCAAAAGTGTTCCAGATTAGAACTAACCAGTAAAGGTGTTCCAGATTAGGATTAACCAGTAAAGGTGTTCCAGATTAGGACTAGCAGGTAAAGGTGTTCCAGATTAGGATTAACCAGTAAAGGTGTTCCAGATTAGGATTAACCAGTAAAGGTGTTCCAGATTAAGACTAGAAAGTAAACATGTTCCAGATTAGGACTAGCCAGTAAAGGTGTTCCAGATTAGGACTAACCAGTAAAACTGTTCCAGATTAGGATTAACCAGTAAAGGTGTTCCAGATAAGGAGTAACCAGTAAAGGTGTTCCAGATAAGGAGAAACCAGTAAAGATGACTCTGATAAAGACTAACCAGTAAAGATGTTCCTGAATATAATTATTAACCAGTAAACCTATTGTAGATTAGGATTAACCATTCATTGTTCTTTCTTGCCTGCAGCAGTCTCCTCTTGACCTGCTGTCTCCATGGTCCGACTCTATGAACCAGCTCATGAAGAGACTGGACAGGCTCAATCTGGACATTGAGGAAGCCCTGAGCACTAGCTCCTCCCCTTCTGACACACCCTGCACCACACGGAGACAGACAATGAATGATAAAGCTTTTCAACAGGTTAGCAACAAACCCCCTGTAATTCCTCTTAACTCTCTATGATTATCTTGAACCATGACCTGCAGAACAAATCACAGTTTGGACAGATGGATGAAGTCCAGAATGAAATGTTTTTTTCTGTTCTTTTTTTTTTTCTCCAGTAAAACAAAATACATCCGTGTGTACAGAATCCATTTCCTTTTCCAAATTGCATGCTCTATCGAATAATATCAGTCCCTGAGTTCTGGTTATACAGTACGGGTGCTCTATCGATTGAGTTGTGTTTCAGCGTATGTTTAAGAACCATAAGCAATCCATATTTGTTTCGAGAGCATTTGTGTGACAACATCTATAAACTGACGGATTCATCACCATCTCAAAAGCACAACGAAATCAACGTCATATTAAATCCCCTCTCGATTATAAAACCGTGTGTACGCCGTCACATGAAGCAGCTTTCCAGTTCATCGGTTTTCTCGCCAAATGTTTCTAACAAGTCACGCTTGCTTGAGCTGTAATCGATTCCTAAAGTGGTATGAAGTAGAAATATAGGTAGATTTTTACAGCTTTTCCTCAAACAAGTGGCCTCATAAAAGCTATGCATATAAATCAATAGTGCGGTTACGGACAGTTTCACACGCTTTTGTTTTCAGTATCAGCCAATAGAAATATTTCAGATGCTTATTGATATTCATCCCGTGAGACAGTGTCTGGAAGGGACATGACTTTTGATACCAAAGCATGTCAGATTTCTTAGTTGTGCCATTGCACGTAGACATTGTGTCCTTTTTAAAAAATGTATTTTTGTGTTAATGCCCTCAGATGACATGCTACAGTCTGGTAAAGATTGCACAGGACCACAGGGATTGAGACAGAGGTCTATTGTGTCGTCAAGCTTCACCAATGGGAACTTTCAAATCTACTTCTAAAAAATTCCGCATTGAACTTGTGACACGTCCAGCCCATAAAGCAGACTTCAGAAGGAAACAAAAGTGGCTTTTGGTTCCTCATGAGTGTCTGACAAAGTGCCTGTTCTTCAACCACAGCTCTGTTGCTGTGTTTGTGTCATTCGGGTCCACTTGAGATGCTTTGAGCGATACACGTCTCTCAGCTACTCTGACTAGCATTACTAATTCCCAGCAATCCAAGGTCTATTCTGAGAACGTCATACTGTATTCGCCCGCTTTTTATCTGTTATCTATTTTTTTCCTCTCAATTCGAATCTTGGATTTTTTTGGCTTTGGCTCTGGCTTGGATTCCTTCCATTGTCACTGACCTCTGTTCTGATTTCCTCTTTCCCATTACGAGTCCTCTCCAAAGTCCATCCTGTCCAAACCGTCTTTCAGTGTGTGGTGACTGTGGTTCTGCTGTCATTACAGAGCACGACAGCATGGGGATCAGAGGGAAACCAAACCCTGAACAATAACAGGATTGCTAGAGGACCAAGCTGGAAGGAATGCCATGGTCAGGATATCTCCTTACCTAACTCTTCCTCTGTGACCAGGGCACGTCCCAGAAAGACAGAGGTACGTGGATGATCTCACTTTATTGAGATTTCACACTCTTTGTGCTCTGTGTAACAATGCATACTCTGAGCAATGTACTGGTCTGGTCATGTAAAATAATAATGTCAGGAAATCACGTGCACTCGTGCTTTAATGGCATAAATGTATAATCATGTGATGAAATGGATTATATGGAAATATTTAGTTAGATTGTATATAACAATTTAGCACTACAAAAGGATTATAAATAATATTTAATATTTGCAAAATTTTCCACACACAAAAAAACGTGTGTATGTACAGTATATACAGTCAGGATTGAAATGATTTAATAAAATAATTAGGTTTATACCTTAGGACATTCTCAACATTTTATCGGATATGTTTCTTATCTTTATTTGTTATTCATTTATTTTACATTATTTATCCTCATATACATTTTCAGGGGGAAAAAAATAATAAATATTAGATGGCGTGAGCTACAATCTGTTTTTATTTCACACTGAGTGAAATAAAAGTGATAAGGAATGAAACTCTCAGATTTGAACACATGGTAACGGTTTCTATGACGCCCATATTTCAAATTCATTACAATTAAATAAAATTAAATTCTTTGTAAGTTACTAAAGATTCTTAAGTTTTACTATTCATAAGAATTTTTCTATCCTCTAATACATAATAAAACTTAATAATGGCATTGAAACTATGTCTTGACAACTTGTGTCATGTTTTCTCCAATAATATTTGTGGAATATTTATTAACATTATTTAAAAATATTATATGATTCTATTTATTATATAATAAATATTAAGATTATATTTTCTTAATACATTTTTAATTATTAATAAAAACAGAACAGCATAAATGTTTCCATATTATATTACAAAATCTATAAACAAACAAATAAATAAATAAATAGCATTAATCCTTATATTATAAGGAATAAATTAACATATGCACTTGATCTCTTAAAGTTTCACATTTTAAATGTTTATAATGCGATGATAATTACATTACGTTAATCCATAGTAGATTCGCTTTATAAACATTCACAGATTATAATTAAAAAGGTTTTTCAGTATGGCACATGACATTGTAATTAGTAGTGATAATTAATCATTAATAATTAATAATTTAATCGAGATTAAAAGCTTTGAGAGGCACAATCAGCATTTGATAAAATGCTAACAAGGAATTATTAGCAACTCACAGTTCCTGGTATAAGTGCTGGCATAATGATTTATGAATGAGGGCTTTATAAGAAGTGACCACAGAGTGAAGGTAAACGTTGCGATTTGTGAGGGTTGTGTAGTATCTCTAGTGTTTTGATTTTAGAGCAATTTATATTTATTTTTCTAGCCAAATTTTGCCTGACATTTTGTTGTTCGTCTCCTCAAAGTGATGAAGTCAGATGATAAACGAAGGTCTGTTTTCAAAGCTGGAACACAGAGTCGATTATTTTTGCTCAGTGAAAGGAAATGAGAGAGGAAGAGAGAGAGAGAGAGAGAGAGAGAGAGAGAGAGAGAGAGAGAGAGAGAGAGAGAGAGAGAGAGCATATAAGAGGTTTTAATGACTACTACTGGTCCTTAGCAGCAGCATTTTATATTAAATGTCATTTACAGACGCAGTACAGCTTGTAAATTTCAGCTCTGAGATTCACAGTGACTGCATGTTATCTGCTTAAAGAGGAAGGAAAGAATGAAGCCCTGGTGAAACATTTAGCCCGACTCATACAAAGCCAAGTCTGTATTTGCAGTTTGTGTTACGCATGATCAAGAACCTACATTAGAGACTATTAACGGCTTTGCCAGATCTGGTATTTGCAAGAACACATAAGGTTGCTTTTCATCCATGATAGAAATTTACTCTTCCTTATTATTGATGTCTATTAAAGTAAAATGCCGCTCTAAAGCCCTATTCGGACGGGACTAGTTTTACGCGGGGACGTCGAGTAATGCAATTTTACCTCAGGACGTCTGTAATATTAATTGGCCAATTCGCACGGGACAAGACATCTCAGTAAAACTAGCAGAAGTGGGAGGGGTAACTAACTTTACGCACCACAGTAACCTCCTTGTCGTCATGTGCGTATGACGTTGCTTCCTGTTATCACGTGCACAAACAGACAACATAGCCCCTCCATGCTTTCAAAACACGCCAAAAAATACTTTTAAACAGGAAATGACGGAATTTTACTGTACATATTTACAGAGGATCTATTCGGATGAGATTAGTATTACCTGAGGTAATTTTTCCGGACCTTTTTACAGAAGGTAAAAGTCGCCGTAATCTTTACTGACATTGTCCGTAATGTTTACCGAGATGGCACATTCGGATGGGACTAAAATCACAGAGAAGCTCTGGTAATAATTACTTTACCCCCACGTCCCCATGTAAAACTAATCCCGTCCGAATAGGGCTTAACACACATGCAGTAGGTTTATATTGAAATTCTTGTCAGCTGTATGCAGTAGGTGCTAATTTGTTGGCTTCCATTATTCCTGTAAAAGGCTAGCACTAGTGTGTTAGCATATGATGGTCTTGCTAATGCAATTAAACGGTATTTCATAGGGAAAAGAAATTCATTAACTCTGAAAATTAAAGTCTTCACTTTCCATTTCCAAGTGACGTTCTGTGTCATATTAATGAGAAACACAGCATAGAAGAAGCTGCAAAATTGCTAGAAACACTGGATATAAAGTTCCAGAAGTTGCCCAAAGCTAAACAACATACAGTACAGAGTTGTACTTGGCTAGGTAATGATCTGCTAGCTGAAGTGCATGATGACGTTAATGGTGGTGATTTTTTCTAAAATATGGCATTCATAAACAAACAGCGTTATCTACATGGAGATACAACTCCAAAATGGAAGTGATTTCATCTTATGTCATTTTTTATTACTGAAGGTAATGTTTTTGGGAACAAGGATCTATTAGCCAAGTAGAGAAACCTAGGAACCTGAAACCTGTTTTTAAAGAGTTTAGTCATGTGTTAAGAGAGTTCAGTGGTACTGTTTAAGTTTCAGTATAAAAGCTTATAATAATAATAATAATAATAATAATAATAATAATAATAATAATAATAATAATAATAATAAGGGGCAGGGTGGCTTAGTGATTAGCACGTTTGCCTCACACCTCCATGGTTGGGGGTTCGATTCCCACCTCCACCTTGTGTGTGTGGAGTTTGCATGTTCTCCCAGTGCCTCGGGGGTTTCCTCCGGGTACTTCGGTTTTCTCCCCTTTGGCATCTCTGGAAAAATTGTCCATAGTGTGTGAGTGTGTGAGTGTGTGTGTGTGCCCTGTGATGGGTTGGCACTCCGTCCAGGGTGTATCCTGCCTTGATGCCCGATGACGCCTGAGATTGGCACAGGCTCCCCGTGACCCGAGAAGTTCGGATAAGCGGTAGAAAATGAGTGAATGAATAATAATAATAATAATAATAATAATAATAATAATAATAATAATAATAATAATAATAGAAAAACAGTTAACTTCAGCGTGTCTATCTGTTTATAATCTGTGGGAATCTTACGCACCACAACGTCGTGCACATTTGGTTTCCGGCCAGCTCATGTTGATGTTACATTGTGTTTCCCGGCGGTCCTCCAGGCAAAGCGAAGGGTAAAGGTTAGGCCATTAACAAAACTACAGAGTTTACAGCTGCTTCACTTCCAACTCCTTTTGTCACTTCATTTCATTGCAAAGGCTTCAAAAGCTCTTTCCCCCATGTTGTTTCCCAAACACGATCAGATGAGCAACGCTGAGTCTCAATGAGCACGATATCTGTGGGAATCCAGTTCTTTTCCGTTCATCTGGCCAGATGTGTTTGTTTAATCTTGGAATAGCTGAGCATCGTGGCACCGCTAGGTAGCTTTTTTTATTTGGTGCATGGGAACATGGCTTCAAATTGCTGAAAAGGACTAAGGAGGCCCACTGATGTGAGAATGTGTGTGTGTGTGCAAGCATTTGTATTTGTGTGTGCCAGTTGAAGAAGGTAATTGGCTTGGAGGGAGTAATAGAATGATTTGGCTTCGGGCCCTCTGACAAAATGAAGTCTGGTTCTCAGAGAAGCTTAGCAGGTCACCAAGCTTCAGAGTCGTTCTGAGGTTGTGGAGCGAATGAATAGGCTTCACCACTCACAAATGAGAAATCTGAAACTCTTAAGGCAGTGCAGTGATTTTTACCAATTGTAGGTTCAACTTGATTTGTTTTACACAGCCAAGTCTCACACAAAGCCTGGTTCCTGCCCCCCAGCGCTGTCTGATGTCAACAACTGACTGTCGATTGTGATGTTTCTGCTACTGGTTGCCTTTTTTCAGAACCTGTCAGGTGTTCGAAGCTAGCAAAAAAAGTTCTCCTTATGTATGCATCAGTTTTCATATTTTTTATTCATTTTCACCAACTTCTGCTCATCTGCTATAGCTTGCTATATATATTTTTAAACAGTGAAATAGCACAAGAGACATTCATTCATTCATTTCAACCCTTATCCGAACTACCTCAGGTCACAGGGAGCCTGTGCCTATCTCAGGCATCATCGGGCATCAAGGCAGGATACACCCTGGACGGAGTGCCAACCCATCACAGAGCACACACACACTCTCATTCACTCACACACTCACACACTACAGACAATTTTCCAGAGATGCCAATCAACCTACCATGCATGTCTTTGGACCGGGGGAGGAAACCCCCGAGGAACGGGGAGAACATGCAAACTCCACACACACAAGGCGGAGGTGGGAATCGAACCCCCAACCCTGGAGGTGTGAGGCAAACGTGCTAACCACGTGCTAACCACGTTAACGTGGGAAAACATACAAAACTATGAACAGAAGTAAATAGCTTTGTTTGGACTAGTCCATTTTAATGTTTTCAGTCAGATTATCTCAGGACAGTATTCGCTTCTCTCTCATCAGCTAAGGGATGTCCTTGTCTCACCAGCTTGAGGAGTTTTTACTAAGTGTAGGATTGACCAAATTGGACACGAGGCTACTGTATCTTTCTCCAGCATGTCCTCCCTGGTGTCTCCTTGCACTTGGGACATTATCGTTCAGGCCAATTAGAAATGTCTAATAGTAAGTCAAGGTGACCGGACTGTTCCACTGTCCCACGTTTTCAATATCTTCCTGATCACCTTGATTTATTTCTACCAGTCATTTTAATTACCCTGAATGTCTGGAAAAGCTGATAAACATTCAGTCCGAGACAGTCTGTAGTTTATTACCCTTGATTTCTTATCCAAATGAATCAGCCAGTTTAGTGTTTGCATTTGTTCCTGGGAAATCTGATCGCCAGGCATTTGATTTTTCAGACATACTGTACATTTGTCTGAATTATGTTGAAATCCAAGAGTTCAAGGCGAGCAGCTGGTCCGTATCAGACTGTTCAGAGTGTGTATGTTAGTTCTCAGTCCACCTGCAGGTGTGTAGGGTGGGATAAGTGCAGAGAGGAAAGCAGCTCAGCTGGATGGAGATAGATTACAGAGCTGAGAGCCGCTCAGGAGGCCAGGATTTGTTCTGTTCCAGTAGAGCTTAAGCTTCAGTGCGAGCTATGGGGCCAACATTGCTCCTGTAAAGTGACAAAACACTGCTGGGTTGAGAGGTCAACCCCTTGGACTTTCTCCTATTTTCATTCATTACTGTATTCCATTCACTACCTATGAGTCTTAGGAAGACTTTTTAATATTTTGAATCATTTTACAAGACATTTTAGTTTTCTTTGTAGCTTTTGCGGCTAATTAATGTCAGAGTTTCTTCTTAAACAGCGATCTTAAGACTTCATGGTTCATGCACAGTAACTGAACACTCATTCACTTTTCAACCAGATCTTGGTTTAATTAAGACATACAAACAAGTCACAGTCAATGTTATGGTGAAGACAAACTGCAACCTTAAATATTTATTTAATCAGCTTTAATGATAATAATAATGGTCATGTAAGAAATAGCAAAGATTGGTATTGGAATGGTTGCTCTGTACAATGGCTTTGTCATTCATTCATTCATTCATTCATTCATTTTCTGCCGCTTATCCGAACTTCTCGGGTCACGTGGAGCCTGTGCCTATCTCAGGCGTCATCGGGCATCGAGGCAGGATACACCCTGGACGGAGTGCCAACCCATCGCAGGGCACACACACACTTTCTCATTCACTCACACACTACGGACAATTTGCCAGAGATGCCAATCAACCTAACATGCATGTCTTTGGACCGGAGGAGGAAACCGGAGTACCCGGAGGAAACCCCCGAGGCACGGGGAGAACATGCAAACTCCACACACACAAGGCGGAGGCGGGAATCGAACCCCCAACCCTGGAGGTGTGAGGCGAACGTGCTAACCACTAAGCCACCGTGCCCCCGGAGTGCGATTAATCACGATTAAAAATTTAAATTTATTGACAGCCCTAATTTAAAGTAAACTTTACTATGCCTGTAATACATATGCTTTGTGCAAAATACATATAGAGATTGTCAAAATATTGGTCTTTCAGGGGTATATTAAGTATCCATGTTTGTTTTGGTGTAATAGTGGATTTAGTTGTGCAGGCCAGCACAGGAGGTACAGTATTAATGGAGCATTTTGTGTAAATAGAATGTATAAACATGGTACTGGTATGTATTTCATTATAACATCCATCTTGTATAGGCAGGTCAGTCATAAAGACTTGTTAGCTATACACACGGCAGAATTCTTGGAAGTGTTGCACAGACCCACAGCAAATAAACGAGTAGTTTTGTGTGCTGACAGACAAAGCATGAAGGTTTATCTATAAGAGCATTGGCATGCTTAGGACAAAATATATTACACAATGTTCTTGAGGATCTGGTTCTCTTACAGTGCATACTGTACACTCGGATATGTATATATAAGCATGACATGCATGGATGGTTTAGCGCAATGCAATCCTGTCAAGGCCATCAAGTGTGTTGGCATGGAGCCTGAAAAATGTCCTAAACATGGTCACCTCACTGATTGAATGTGTAATCTGAGGTCATCGAACAGGCCGCGTACTGTTCGAACTCCACAAACACAAATGTCTCCCAGTTCATTTCACCTGCAGAGGGCTGTGACAGTGAAAGATTCAGGTTTCTGCAGAAGTGCTTATCCACAAGTCTTCCCCAGGCTATATTTGTCATAACACAGCAGAGGCTCTGCACTGGGCCCAGCGCATGACCACATTCCTTTTGAGTCCTCTGGGTGGTTGGTTCTGAAAGCTACCTCTTTCCCAGCTGTGTAGAAAGTGTGGTATGATAGATGGAGCGTTGTCTAATAGCCTCAGCAAACCTTCCATCAACGTAGCTCCAGTAGCTCCTTATGTTTATAATCGAACAAAAAAGGTTTAAAAGTGACGGATAAAGTATGGAATGTATTGCAATCTGAACAGCAGATAAATATAAAGATGTGCTCACACACTTTTCATGCAAGAGGAGGTGAAGATTTGTTTTACTTGATTACTGTACATCTGAGTCGGGTGAGAACTCTGGGTGCACTTTGAATTATATGCTGTGGGCATTGTTTTCTTGGTTTTCTTTGCTTTCTCCATTTCTCTGTAATATTCAACCCAATCTAATTCTACCGTTCCCTTTTCCCTTCTGGATTGCCATGTTTACCTGAATCATTTAGATAATAACAGCAGAAGCAGGTGGGGTTAGTCCATTTTTCTATACAAGTGGGAAGAGTTGGTTAAATTTTCTTCAGGAATAAGTGAAATTGGTTGAATGTTTTGGTGGGAGTGGGCAGAATTGGTTAAAATATCAGCTGGGGCAGGTGGAATTGATGATACTTTCTGTCGAGAGTGAGACGGACTGGTCCAATTTTCTCTTGGAACAGGTGGGATTTGTCAGGGAATCTCATCATACTTTCTACTGGAGTCTGTGGAATTGGTCAAACATTCATTCATTCATTCATTCATTTTCTACCGCTTATCCGAACTACCTCGGGTCACGGGGAGCCTGTGCCTATCTCAGGCGTCATCGGGCATCGAGGCAGGATACAACCTGGAAGGAGTGCCAACCCATCGCAGGACACACACACTCTCATTCACTCACACACTCACACACTACGGACAATTTTCCAGAGATGCCAATCAACCTACCATGCATGTCTTTGGACCGGGGGAGGAAATCGGAGTACCCTGAGGAAACCCCCGAGGCACGGGGAGAACATGCAAACTCCACACACACAAGGCGGAGGCGGGAATCGAACCCCCAACCCTGGAGGTGTGAGGCAAACGTGCTAACCACTAAGCCACCGTGCCCCCCTGGTCAAACATTCCATTAGCCCATACTGGATGGGAGAAACCTTCCTTATGAATGGGCAAATTTTGGTCAAACTTTCTGAAATGGTGGGTGGCTTTATGCAAAACGTCTGTAAGAGCAGGTAGGATTGGTCAGACTTTCTGAAGAAGTGTGGTGCATAGGTCAAAACATCTGTAAAGTGAAGTGACTTGAATGGATTTGCAAAAAAAACTTTCTAATGGAAGAATTGTTTAGACTTGTATTTATGCAGGATTGAGTGGAATTGAAGAAACCTTTTGTAGGACTAAGTAAGATTGGTCAGACCATGATGAAACCTTATACAGTCGCACAAAGGGTTTGATTAAATTTTAAACTCAGGCAGGTGGACTTGATCAAAGATTCTGCTGGAGCCGAAAGGACAAAGTGGTCAACATGTCTTGTGGACTTGGAGGAATTAGTCACTTTAAACTTTATGTTTGAGTGGGTGGGATTTGTCAAACTTTCTCCAGGAGTGGGTAGTGTTGGTTAAATATTTAGTGGTCATGGGCAGGATGTGTCAAACGTTCTGTGGGAACAGGCGGAATTGGTCAGAATTCCTCTGAGTGTGGGCAAGATTGGTCAGACTTTGCGAGTGAGTGGGAGTGAGATTAGAAACAATCCTCCACACACCTCTAAATTGAGAATTTCCAAATATTATGATATTTTGCAGCTTTGTTCAAATTGGGTTAAGGATCAGTACAAGAGGCCTATGACAAACTGCAGAAAGGGGTCTCAGAGTGCCATCTCTGTGATTTAAGTTCTATAATATCAGCCATTTATTTGTGGATCTTTGGGGGATAGACCAAGCAGGCCAAATATAACAGTATAAATGTTTCATGGGCAATGGGGGATAAGAAGAAAGAGAAAGTAAACACAGAAGTTAAAGTACAAGGCCATCTTGGTGTATGATGAGGAACACTGATGGTTATATAATACATTATTTACGACTTTTTTTTGTTTTGTTTTGTTTTTTTTAACAAATCCAGCTCAATTGAACAGTTCAGTGCAGGTTTATACATCATTTGGTCACGAAAGCATTTTGTCAATCAGGGTTTTTTCCAATTAATATACCAATTTCTGACATATTTGTATCATACACTAGTTTCTGTAGACTGCAAGGGTTATGGCAAACCTTTTGTCAGATTTTTTTTTTTCAAGGATTTGTTAACAATCCTTTCAGTGGCTGGTATGGGGCAGTGGTGGCACAACTGGGGCAGTGGTGGCACAACTGGGGCAGTAGTGGCACAACTGGGGCAGTGGTGGCTCAACTGGGGCAGTGGTGGCTCAACTGGGGCAGTGGCGGCTCAACTGGTTAAGGCTCTGGGTTGTTGATTCGGAGCCAAGCTGCCACTGCTGGGCCCTTGAGTAAGGCCCTCAAACCTCCCTGCTCCAGGGGCGCTGTATCATAGCTGCCCCTGCACTCTGACCCCAACCTCCTTAGTTGGGGTGTGTGAAGAAAAGTATTCCACTGTGCTGTAATGTTTATGTAGCCATAATAAAGGATTCTGTTCTTCTGGATGTTGCAGAATTTAGTTGTTGTTGTTTTTTCAAGAAAATTGGTCAAACTTTACTCAAACACAGTGGCAATTGATATCGGATCGTTCCATACCCATCTGCCTCTCTGTCCTGCTCCATCGATTGCTTTTATCCCAAACAAGCTTGTTTGCACTACACTGTTCATCTCAGGGATTTGTTTTCCTAACATTTCATTTTGTCACGTTACCTGAAACAAAAGTGTGTCAATCTAATCAAAAAAAAAAAAGAAGAAGAAGAAAAAAAGAAGAAAAAAAAACTTTATAATGCGAAAACATCAAAACATTGAGGTGTTTTCTTTTGGTATGAATGCAGGACATTCCTCTGTGCATGACTTGTACGTAAATATGTGTGTGTGCTGCTCTAGGGTTACAAATCCTGCAGGGATTTGATAGTTGAGTAAAGGGATAAAAATTTCAGGTTGCGGGTGAAAAACAGGACTCCTGTGGATTAGAAACACAACCCCGTCTCTAAACAAGTAGCACTTGCCGTCTGGGCTGGACCGAGGGCACGTTAAATCATGCAGGTCCGGGGTCAACACGCTGATCTACAGCTCTGTGGGAGAAAGTGGCAATGCAGCGGTCAGGTGATAGCTCGGTTCACGATCATGGGGGGTTAGTGTTATTAATATGTGTTAAAATGTACAGCTCATGGAGCTGAGAAGACTACAGAGACAACCCAGTACTGTATAATGTCATCAACCTATAGACCCCTGTGGAGTGGAGCTTTATGTAGAGAAGTAAAGCATGGCTCCTGCTACAGTATGTAGTTTGGGATAACCAGAGGATACTGTAGTCTATATACATAATTAGCAATGCAAAAAAATCCTAGTTTAAAAACATTCCTGTATCATTTTAATGGAAACAAACCCGACAAATAATACCGTACCAATTAAAATAGAAAGCTCTCAATAACTCAGTTACAGTCGGGTGAATTAAGCCTCGTATAAAGTTTTACTCGATTTCTACAGTATATCAATATTAAGGACTCTAATTCTAATTAAAATGTGGAAGCAAAGCCACTGAGGTGTGTGGTGAATATCTAATATATAACCTAGCTTGCTCTGGTAATATGCAAAACATCATCATTTTGAGAAACTTTTAATCATTTGGTGTTAATGAAGCAAAATCTCAGAGAAAAATTCTAGTAAATTAAAAGATGACGTCATTTTTTGCTCCTTAATTTATTTGTGGAGGGGGGGCACGGTGGCTTAGTGGTTAGCACGTTCGCCTCACACCTTCAGAGTTGGGGGTTCGATTCCCGCCTCCGCCTTGTGTGTGTGGAGTTTGCATGTTCTCCCCGTGCCTCGGGGGTTTCCTCCGGGTACTCCGGTTTCATCCCCCGGTCCAAAGACATGCATGGTAGGTTGATTGGCATCTCTGGAAAATTGTCCGTAGTGTGTGAGTGTGTGAGTGAATGAGAGTGTGTGTGTACTCTGCGATGGGTTGGCACTCCGTCCAGGGTGTATCCTGCCTCGATGCCCGATGACGCCTGAGATAGGCACAGGCTCCCCGTGATCCGAGGTAGTTCGGATAATCTGTAGAAAACGAATTTATTTATTTATTTATTTATTTATTTATTTATTTATTTATTTATTTATTTATTTGTGGATAAGCCTATCACATGCTTCCTCGGAGATACATAAAGCCAACCGAAGGCATCTTTAGGAACTGCTGCTCATAGTGTAGAATAAGACACACGGAGGAAAGCGCTATATTCTCCATTCTGCATTCAGAAGCCAACAGATATTCATGACTAGAGTCACTGTGCTTGAAAAGGAAGAAAGTATACGCCACCCCCTCTCACACAAAGAGCACAGCCAAATTTCTTCTCTTGGACTCCTGGCCATGGCTGGCTGTGTCCTCATCAGGGTTTGAACTTGCAATGTCTGGGTGATAGTGTGTTTGCTTTTCTGGTGAATTTAAAAAAAGATTGTTATTATGCAAAAGATGCAATCCATCTTACGTCAAAGCTCTTGTCACTCCTCACACTGCACCTCGCTCCCTCAGATCAACCAGCGCTGCTCCACTGGTCTCTCAGGGTAAGAAGTAGGTTCACAACAAGACTCTTTCTCTTTTCTCTTTCTGGCACCGAGGGGGTAGAACGAACCTCCGCCTAGATGTCCGAACATCGGAGTCACTGACTATCTTCAAAAGACAGATGAAGACCTACCTCCGTCCTGAAACACATGAACTAGCATTTTTTCCCCCTGTTTATTTTCCGTGAAATTTTTTTTTTTTTAAAGTCTGGATAAGGGATTCTGCCAAATGGTGTAAATGTAAATACAATCCTCATACACTCTGTTATTAAATCAGTATGTTTCTTATCATATCAGCTTTTAGTAAATCAGGGCACACGTCTCAAATCCTATGTGATAAATAAGTAACTCTGAGTGTGATATTCTGTCCAATGTACTGTAAATCCCTGGCCAGGGCTTGTGTATTACACCACTGGTTAAAGCGGGGATGTTCACAAAGATGAGTGTAAATATTTGCCTTCTCCAGGTTTCTGCACTAAAAATAATGTACTGTAAGCACCTGAGTAAGCTGTTTGAGTCGTTAGCAGGCTAAAAAGTATACATTCCTTCTTTTAGGAGCTGGAAAACTTTATATAGAAATAATAAGTCCTCGTTAACAAGTGGACCTTTAATTTAATAGGTGCTCAAATTAAATTTAAAATGTACTTATTTTTATTTTAAATATAAACGTATTACTTTGAATTTTTTTAGCATTTATTGTGTGTGTTATTGCCTAAGTTTGTGGATACTGCTGGAATTTGTGAATTTCAGGCAGGTGGACTATCTATCTATCTATCTATCTATCTATCTATCTATCTATCTATCTATCTATCTATCTATCTATCTATCTATCTATCTATCTATCTAGCCAACAACTCACCCACCCACCCACCCACCCACCCATCTATCTATCTATCTATCTATCTATCTATCTATCTATCTATCTATCTATCTATCTATCTATCTATCTATCTATCTATCTATCTATCTATCTATCTATCTATCCATCCACCCACCCACAAACCCACCCACCCACCCACCCACCCATCTATCTATCTATCTATCTATCTATCTATCTATCTATCTATCTATCTATCTATCTATCTATCTATCTATCTATCTATCTATCTATCTGTCTATCTGTCTATCTATCTGTCTATCTGTCTATCTATCTGTCTATCTACCTAGCCAACAACTAACCCACCCACCCATCTATCTATCTATCTATCTATCTATCTATCTATCTATCTATCTATCTATCTATCTATCTATCTATCTATCTA
This sequence comes from Tachysurus fulvidraco, assembly GCF_022655615.1. Lineage (NCBI taxonomy): Eukaryota > Metazoa > Chordata > Actinopteri > Siluriformes > Bagridae > Tachysurus > Tachysurus fulvidraco. The sequence continues at coordinate 19,738,299 of NC_062528.1, read as the reverse complement.
TCTATCTATCTATCTATCTATCTATCTAGCCAACAACTCACCCACCCACCCATCTATCTATCTATCTATCTATCTATCTATCTATCTATCTATCTATCTATCTATCTATCTATCTATCTATCTATCTATCTATCTATCTATCTATCTATTTTTGTAGATAACTGGCACATTATTCTTTTACCATGAACCATATGAGTTAAATATCCTTAACAATATCTATCTATCTATCTATCTATCTATCTATCTATCTATCTATCTATCTATCTATCTATCTATCTATCTATCTATCTATCTATCTATCTATCTATCTATCTATCTATCTGTCTATCTGTCTATCTACCTAGCCAACAACCCACCCACCCATCTATCTATCTATCTATCTATCTATCTATCTATCTATCTATCTATCTATCTATCTATCTATCTATCTATCTATCTATCTATCTATCTATCTATCTATCTATCTATCTATCTATCTACCTAGCCAACAACCCACCCACCCATCTATCTATCTATCTATCTATCTATCTATCTATCTATCTATCTATCTATCTATCTATCTATCTATCTATCTATCTATTGTTTTAGAATATGCAAACTGCTGAATTTAACTATATGTATAATATAAAGATGCAAAACTCATTCGTGACCATCTGCTTTGTCTCTTGTTTTTAGATGTCAGCGAAGAGAAAGCATGGCGGAGCAGGTACGTAAGAACCGGCTTTCTTTAACTTCATCACGCTGTGCTTACAGATGTCTCTTGACAACTGGCCTCAGCATATAAACCATTAGATTGATGGTTTGGGTTCAAGTGGAAGCTTTCTCGTCGGAGGTTCTAACCTATTAGAAATCCAAAACCATTAGCGGTTAAAAGTTTCCCCGATGATATTTTCTCACAACCGGTTTGTCTGTGAGAGACAAGAGAGGCCATGTGTGTGACACAGTGTTTAATCACATTACACGTGTGGTGTGAGGTGAAGAGAGCCTGAGCGCTGTCTGACACAATTCAATTATAAAAGCGTACCAGAATGTGACCGATTAATGATGTGGATGATAGAGAGGTCAAAAACAAAACTTTTTCAGGCTGTGGAAAGTTTTTTGTTTTTAAACCCCAAAGAACTTGGATATTCAGTGCCCTTTTTGTTTTTCTCTGGAGTCTGGCTCATGTCTGAGTTAGTACAGAGAGACAGGGACAGGTGTCTGGAGTGTCTGGAGTTTAGGGAATGCAGGAGCATGTATCCCTCATTTATAGGCTTGGTGTGAGGTACAGTGTACATGTGTGGGGGGCGGCATACCAGAGCATTGTTACTGTTATGGAGATCTGAAATATTTGGCATGGCATGATGTGGCCCAAGGGGGGCAGCTGCGATATCTCGACTGGGCGTTATGGGATTCCAGTTCAGGCTCAAGTTGCTCTCTCACATGACCCTGAGGTCACATAGCAATGTGGCACAAAGGTACATTATGACACGTTGATGCTTCTCACTTTCAGCCTCACATCAGGCCTGCTGCGTCTGTGTGGCCTGAATGACGGACGGTTTGTTCTGTGAAGACAACAACAGCAACAACACTTACCTCATCATGGACTGGTCTGGACTATGTTTTCAGGATTTCAAGGATCACTGATATATTTAGTAACACTTTAGTTGATGTAAATAAGCTTTTAGTAAATCATTTATACAGCCATGATGGAGAATTTGTCTGAGGTGACATTCAAGTTTATAAATAGTCTGACTTTGTTTCTGGACAAAAGTGGGAGGAACCGTTGAGTATCATTATGTAGTACCTGTAATTTCTGAATAGTTACTGTCTTATAACTATACGTTTGCTTTTACCTATTTCTTATTCATGAATCTTATACAGTATCATGTCTTTATTATATTCCAAAGTCATTTATTAGCATTTATTATGACTTTGTTATAATGTACTAATGTATCCTTCGACTAATTCATATTTAAAAAGAGCTAATACTTCACAGATAAAAATAATACATTCAACATAAAAACTAACAATTAAAAAAACAGATTGTTCACACTAACAATCCTTTCACTTCTATATTTCACATCAAGACATCTACAAAACTTCTACATAACAAGACGAAAGGGATAAAAGTCAAGAGTTTTTGTCATTGAGGTGTAACTACTAATTGGTTGGAATTATGTTGAGCCTTTGTGCTGTGGTGCAAGTGGAATAAAACAATTCAGGATGTGCTGTTAAACGGAAGATAATCAACTAAACTGATACATGTTTACATGCTGTTTTGCACACTTTTTTATGTTTTTGCTCTTTGCACACAATGTCTGACATTTCAGTCATTTCAGTTATTTTGCTCATACAGTACAATGATTCAGTTGTTGCTGTTTTTTGCACAAACTTATACACTATCTCAGGGACCTGCTGTGTTCATTCTAGTATTACTGCACGCAATATTGTCTGAACTTACAGTATTTACATATATACAGTATTGACACCGGTCGGTCGGCGCTGTTTTTTGTTTACTGTCTTTTGTGTACCATCTTTTTTGTATTTTGTGTATTGTCTTGTCTGTCTTGTCCTACACTGTCCTGTCTGTCTTGTCCTGCACTGTTTGCACCAGGTTGCACAGTTGCACTTTATGTGGCTAGGACTATTTACTAAGTCCTAACTCTGTCTTTGTTTTATGTAGCACCATGATCCTGGAGAAACGTTGTCTCATTTCACTGTGTACTGCAACAGCTATATGGTTGAAATGACATTAAAAGCTTCTTGACTTGACTTGACATCACACCATCCTCTTGCTGATGGTTTTCTACAGACAAAAATCAAAAACTGCACAAAATTTTGATGTAAACATTACCAGAGGCCAAATTTCTTCCTGTTTTTGTCGTGTCCGTGTTCAGCATTGATTATCTTTGTCATGTCTCACTCCACAGTGATGGTCAATATGAAACTCATAGGAAAGGAGACACTCAGGGATTTAAGAATGTGTAGTCTTAACATAAGTCTATTTCTATTTCGCCAGCTTTATGGAACGCCATTGTAATGCTAGAAAGTATTAACAAACCTTATGTAATTCTTAGTAAGGTGTAAAATAGAAACCCTTTAAATAAAGTACGAATGATAATCATGTGGAAAAAGCAATCAGATGGTTATCGATGATTAGCGGTCGCCACAGTGGCTCGGTTGGGAAGTTGTAGTCGGAGGATAAATCATCGAAATGACTTCATTTCACTGTGTTTATTTTGGAAAAGTATTTTGCCATGTGTGGGACGCTGCCCTTATCCGTATTAACTCTGCATACTTTGGCTGGAAAGCCTCAGTCGGTGTCACAGCGTGTTACGTTTAGCCACGTGTTTCAAATCGAACAGCCATGCTAATGGCAAAAAAATAACGATGATGCCATAAAAAGTCCAAGCCCATACAGTTCTGGGCACATGATATAAAAATTCCCCTCTCATATTTTACTACTGAGCCATACAGCCTGCATGATGTCAGTGAAGTTTGAGGCCAGATGGCGAGCAGACGCTCCGTAGCGCACTAATCATCTCATTAAAGTGCTGCTCCACAGTGAGAGCAGCGAAATGTACAGAGTCTGATCCAGACCACAGACAGAGTTACAGCAAGGTCGGTCGTCGACGCTTAACGATCAGCTCTAAAATTAATCCGATATACACGTTGTTATTTAAGCTCATGCATTATGTAATCTATTAGGTTTGGGAATAAAAGAAAACACACAACCAGCTGGTGACTTTAGATATTATTTAATGAAATTTTTTATTTTTTTGGCTTTCTTAATCATTTATATTCTATATAATATAATATATAATATAATATTCTGCTGCATTGTACAGTATATTAATTCAATTATTTTGTTCATATTGATATTTAAGTTTATCAATACATTTATGAAAGAGTCTTGGAGGTTTCCTTATGTTCTAAAATGTTCAAGCCAAATAAGAATCTTTTCATTTCTTTCCAGATTTCTTTCTCTCTCATGATGTAAATAAGACAATATCCTTAACGCTCTACCTCTGAATGTTGCACTGACACTGGAGACGCCTTTCATTAATGCTATATAAATGGTATATAGATGTGGTAGCCTAGTTGTTAAGGTGTTGGGCTACGAATTAGAAGGTTGTGAGTTCGATTCCTACGTCTACCAAGCTGCCAATGCTTTGCCCCTGAGCAAGACCCTTAACCCTCAATTTCTCAGTTGTATAAAAATGTAAGTCGCTCTGGATAAAGGCTTCTGCTAAATGCTGTAAATATATATAATATAAATCTGTTATCATTAAAATCACAAATTTTCTACTGTATCTAGTTACTTACTATATACACTATACCGTATCAAAGCAAGTACATTAATAGACTGTACATCTGTGATGAGACCATTTCTGAACAGTTAGACTAGAAAATTGTGGTATAAACCGTATCAGTTTCACTTCCTTAACTCTTTCACCAGATTCCAAAAAAAGGATTTTATTTTATTGTGTTCATGTTTAGTGTTGAATGTCTTTGTCATGTCTCACTCCACAGTGGTGTTAATATTAAGCTCATATGAAAGTAGACACTCGGGGCTTTGAGAATTTATAGTGTTTCATAAATATGTCTGTTTTTATCTAGCTTACAAGGTGCAATATATTTATAGAAAGTTTCCAAAAAAAACAAAAGTTTGTTTTTCACACAAATGTTAGTATCTTTAGAGATAATGTTGATATCGAACCCATTTCTACTCTCTTAGACACCCCAAGTTCCATTTCCAATCCGGTGGTGTAGTAGAACTTCAGCGTACAGGTAAAAAGGCTTACAGGTGAGGTCTCCGATGTTTGAAAGCCAATGTTGACATATAAAATCACCAAAACAAACACGCCCCTAACCCAAATAGGCCCCGCCCCTGTATCGATAGCTCCGCCCACACATACATACGTAACCCAGGCAACTAATGGTTAGAAACGTGTCTTTATCATAGCTGAAGGGAAGAACAATACGATTGCAGATAAACAAACAAGCAAAAATGAGACACAAGCATAATCATGTAAAGGACAAAGGCATATATTAGTTCTGTGTAACAAAGCAAACCCAACGTTACTCACCTATCGAGAAGGAAAAAAGCGCCTCGGCATCTTAAGTAAAGTCGGCCGCATATTTACAGGTCGGAGTTTCCCGAGTCAATAACTCCTGAGCTAAACACTGTTACTACACAAAACACGGTTGTAGCTGCCTCTCTACATTACTACGATAGAAAAGAGGTGTTATTTGTGTAGTAACAGCGTTTAGCTCAGGAGTTATTGACTCGGGAAACTCCAACCTGTGAATATGTGGCCAACTTCCTGCCCCTTCAGTTCTCTCCAGCGCTGGAAAGCTGATCCTATATTAACACCTTTCTAACACCTTAGTAAGCCTTTCTTCGCTTTCTTTCTTAGTTTTTATCCTCCATGTCAATATTAAAACCGCTTTCTGCTAATGTCACACATGCGCACTGAACACTCTCTCCGCCCATATTGACAAGCCCCGCCCCTTTCTGCTCATTGACTACACGTTAGTTTTGATTTTTGTTTTGATTTTTGTTTATTATTCGGCCCGATACAGTTTTCTGAAGCATTTCTCAAAAATCAGAGACCCTGCCTTTAAATCAAAAATAGAAACAGACTTATATTATTAAATAAAATGCAATTGTCATGAATAAGGAATAAAGAATTCAACATACTGTACTTGATGAAAGATTTATTCTAGGCACAGAAATAGACGAATGTGGTTTTGGCTATTCTTCAGACATAAAGTAGGCCTTTGTAGTCGCTGGCACCTATTTAAGAAGTTTTGTTTTAGTCCAGACTTTATGGTAAACATAGCCCTTAAACATAACCATGAATTTACCTTGAGTTCAACATTTATATTCCTAACCGACTGGACATCGATTGAACCTTCTTTATCTGTTCTTGCCAGCGCCATGTTTTTAGCGGTCTGGTTCCTGCACCCAGCCGTGGGACAGGGTCCCATAAACAGATGTCTCTCTGATCCCATAAAGGGACATTAGCTCTGAGGCGAGTTAGCGCCAGACCCCTGGGAAGAGGTCGAGAACAAACAAGACCCAGTGCGCTCTTTAGACTCTCAGAGAATACAGGAGCTCCTCTCATCCTCCAAACCCCCCTCCAGAAGCTTGGATGTTTGATCTCTGGCTTCACAGATCCCGGACGTATCTCTGTCTAGACAAGGCCGTTATCGATCGGCGAGCTTTTACTGGCTAAAGGAAATTAATAATCTGTGATTTGTCCTTTTTTTGAACCACAGCTCAAGCTACCAGGTGTCTCCAGCACTCATGTTTAGAAAAAGGAAGTTGGTAGAAAACATATGGAAAAGTACTTCAGCATTTTGACCCTTTCCATTTTTTTTTTTTGGTCTTGTTTGTCTTCTTGGATATAAACAGAACTCCTCTGCACAAACCTTCCATAGAGAAACACTTTAGGAATTATTCATCCATCTCATTTTTTATTTTTTGTTTGAAAATGTTATCTTAACGTACACCTTGTGCGGATGGATCTACTACTACTACTATTACTTTTTTTTTTGTCATATTTGTAGTCTTATTCACAGAAGAGCTGACACACAAAACTCCATAAAAATCCTAGTTCGGAGAAAACTGAACATGACTAAATGATGACTAAACAGTGAAAGAGCTCCTCGTAAGCACGGCATGCGCTAAATCTTAATTGCCAACACATTACAGACATGAACTCTTCCTTCTGCTTTAGGGTGCCATTACTTTTATCCGGACTATAATGACGGGTCTTACTTGCCTTCGTTTTTTCATAGATTTGTTTGAAATGCTTTTTCCAAGTCGTTAATACAAAAAAATAACATGTAACTGACATTAAATTGGTGGAATATTTGAAGTTGATCAATCAAGAATGAATTGATTGGATCTTATTATTAAGATATCTCACAAGGATATGAATATTTTCCCCAACTAGGCTCTTTTAACCTTTACAAATGAATCACTTTTTGTATAAATTCTCTTGTGAATATTTTATCATTAAACTTGCTTGTATCCAGTTTCATACATGATGCCTGGTGACCTATAAATCAAGACACATTAAGAGAACAAGTGCTAGAGCTAATGAACTATGCTAATGAACTGGCACTCGCACTAATGAGCAATTTATCATGATCACGCTGCTTTGTTGAAGGTGAAACAAATTTGTTGGGGTTTTTATAGTTATGTATATAGGGTGTTAGTTCTGGATGTTGTGGAAAAGAGCTACTTGTCTTGGGTTGAGTGGATTTGGTGTGCGTCTATGTTCTGGAAGTTTGGGATGTGTCAGTATATGGATTCAGATTCCTAACCATGGTCCTTTCCATGTTTTATTCAGCTAAAAAAAAACAGCACGAATGTGCAGCAGAGATAAAGACATGGGTTTGTGCAGTATGTGTTTAGAGCTTGGCTTGGCTCTTCATGTTTCCTTGTGGGTTTCCTCAAAATTCTCTGGTTTCCTTCCACTTCCTAAAAACATGGCAGGAGGTGCACTGTTTATACAAAATTGCCGGTTGGTGTCTGTGTGTGTGTGTGTGTGTGTGTGTGTGTGTGTGTGTGTGTGTGGTTCCCTGTTATAGATGGTATCATATCCAGTGTGTATTCCTGCCTCATAGCCAGCGTTCCTGGGATTAGTCTTCACATCCATTGCAATCCTGACTAGGTCAAAGTGCTTAGTGAAGATGAACGAATGGTGGATAAGTAGAACAAAAAAGTATCGAAATGATAGTAAACGGATGTAAAATAAAAACTATTTTATAGAAAACAATATTTAAGTTTGTATTATTTATAATATCATCTTAGGACTTTTATAGAAATGTATTACATAATATTTATTTATAAATGTTACACTATATTAGTAACACCTTTGGAATTAGATTGGATTTATTTACCAGTTAGTCTGTTTTTAGGTTGAACACCTGTTAAGCTGACCTGGCAACCCGGGCTACTACAATGTACTGGCAAGGCTATAACACTTTGGGGGGTATGTGCGCTCCATTCGCCCTTGTTCGGTGCATGTATTAATAACCGGTAGCTCTCTTTGTTATGATAAATCTCACCTTGTCAGACCTCCCGTCTTACAAAAGCTGACATAACTGAAAAGCTGAGGCACGGTGCCCCAAAACTGTCACCCAGAGGCCACAGATACTGAAGCCCGAGCTAGGATTGAGAGCCTCACATACGACTCAAATGCTTCTTCCCTGTCTCTATATACGGTTATTCCACCCTGACAAGGCGCAACCAATACCATTCAGTACAGGAAAACAAAAGAAAGACTGTGGGAGACTGGAAAGCACCCTCTCTTGGGTCGGAACGCTCTGTACCAACGTATTAGCATTAGCGAAGGAAGCAGTCCCACATGCCTGACCACATTAAAGCAAATTTTCCTCAGGAAATTTTTTATTGCCACAGGGTTTATTTAATTTTTTTTAAGTAACCCAAACTGTACTAACATTTCCTTTGAGCATTTTCTTTATTTTCTGAAAGCACGTCAGACACTCTGGATCTGGATTCTCTCACATACTGTACGCATACGTTTCCAAGAAAAAGATTTAATCGTTCGCTCTAGAGAACGAACGTGCGGCGGTGAAATTGATCAGATCATGATGCGATGTGCCACAAATGATTTGCGTTGGTATTTTTCAACAGTGCTGCACTCCTGCGCTGCATCAGTCGAAACATGGCGTGCTATTTCATTTCGAGATCTATAATATCGACCCAACGGCGCTCAAGCTAATTTTGCTAATGTGCTTTTTGTTGAATGGATGATGCCTTGGGGAGCCCTTAAAAGCACATATTAATCATCAGTAACACTCCCTCTACTGTGTGTTCATCAGCATTTCCTTCTCAACTTACACCCTCCCCCAACCCAAACGTTTGTCTTTCTCGTTCCCTACAGACGCTACGCTTAGACGCTACGATATTATGGAAACATCCTGAATCTGAAGTGCTGTCTTTCTGTCATTAGTAGAGTTAATAAAATTCAGTCAGGATCTCATTTAAAGGATGAAAGTTTCAGAAAGATAAAGGACACTATTTAACCGTGCTTGATCTTAACTTCTACTTTACGTTTCTGTTTCTATTGTTAGCTGACTGATAAACAACTATGACAGCTAGTATAATATTAGCTTGCTTGCTAGAATAGACTAGCATAATGGCAGCAAAATCGTGTTGCAAAACTGTGAATGTGAATGTACAGTTTATAGCAGCTTATTTAACTGAAACACGTGTAAAGGTATAAGGGTGTAATAGTTGTAAAGGTGTAAATGTAGAGTATATCTAATCCATTATTTAAGCCTTCTATCCCATCCCTGAGGTCCAGTGGCAGGATCTCGTTGCTGCGGCCTTGGTTTGATTTCAGGGAGGCAGGGAGTCAACCACTGAAAAATTTTAGTGACAGTCACAAGCCTGGATAAAATGAAAGTGTCGTGTCAGGGCATCTGGTAAAAACATTAATTAATTCATTCATTCTCTACCATTTACCAACTTCTCGGGTCACGGGGAGCCTGTGCCTATCTCAGGTGTCATTGGGCATCAAGGCAGGATACACCCTGGACGGAGTGCAGGCACACACACACTCATTCACTCACACACTCACACACTACGGACAATTTTCCAGAGATGCCAATCAACCTACCATGCATGTCTTTGGACCGGGGGAGGAAACCGGAGTACCCGGAGGAAACCCCGAGGCACGGGGAGAACATGCAAACTCCACACACACAAGGCGGAGGTGGGAATCGAACCCCCAACCCTGGAGGTGTGAGGCAAACGTGCTAACCACTAAGCCACCGTGCCTCCCTGGTAAAAACATGCCAAAAAGAAATATGCGGACCAGACGATTCATTGTGGTGACCCCGAATAGGGAGCTGAACAAAGAACATAGAAGCCTTCTAGCTGTTTTCTGCCAAATATTGTTACCTTCACTTTTAATATTGTCCTTAATATACAATATGCAGATAATAAAATATTTTAGTTCATATTAATTAGGTTTTCTACCTGGTTTTCCTCCAAGTTCTTTGATTTCCTCCCCAGTCCAAAACCATGCTTTGTTGGCTGATCAGTATCTCTGAATTCTCCATACCATAGCACTTAAATTGGTGTGTGATTGTGTCTTGCACTGGGTTGTCATTCCTTCATGGTGTCACCCACTTGCTCCAATACTACAGGCTCCTTATGGCCCTGTGTGGGATGAGTGCTTCAGAAAATGGATGGATGGATTTACAAATGATAAGAATCTCAACAACATGAAAAACAACATATCGTTTTAGTAATATGTGCACCACCATCATCCACCAGAACAACTTCGATGCATTGATGCTCAGCATTTGATTGATTGATGATTGATTGTTTCAAAAATGATAATCCCTCACATGTTTTATTGATCATGGTGCTGTTGGAGAAGACTTAATATCCAAATCTTCACTAGGTGTTCAGTTGGATTGAGATCTGCTGACACTGAAAGCTGGAGCGTATGATTTACAACATTTTTAGACTCATCCAACCTTACAGTGATCTTTCATGTTCTGTTGATGGGACAAAGTCTTCATGGAGGAAAGCACACAAATCTGGAGTGAAATGTTACAATGCTACTGTACATCATCAGATGAAGGTAATCAGGAAGAAAGGCTTAGGATTGATTTGCAGTGATGCTTCACTTTAGGAGGACAAGCAAACCTACACCATGGGAGTAAGAACTATTTGAGCCAGGGTTTGGTCCAGCCTTTCTCCCACTCTATATCCTCCCATCTCTGGCCATCTGCTCTCCCAGGGTTTCTTTCCCATCCAGGCTGTCTGACTCCCGGTGGCCAGATGAGTGACCCTTGACAGCTGATCCGCAAACAAGCTTGTCTAGCAGAATTGTAGCTTAAAACCCTCAAGTGTGCACTTATATAGATATTTTAGTGCTTGGTTTTCCAATATGGTAAGTACCTAACATTTAATTACATGAAAATTACAAGAAAGTTTAGCTACATTTAAATTTAAACATACATACATTTAATTAAATAGAATTCAAGAGTTAAATCTCTTGTATATAGCTGTAACACCGGGCAACATATTTTGCAAGTTCATCGCAACTAACAGGAGAACTAAACACAATAATCAAAAACCTCTATACTAAAAACACAGGCTACATAAGGAATGACACATTTGTGGTCTGCTGTTTAGCTGAATGTGTTAATAGAAGAATATAAATATTTGCGATGTTGTAAGAAAACTTCCTCTTGTAACACACCATTTTGCTCTTGGTTACTTGAATACAGCAACTTGTCTTATTATCTTGTCTTTTATTAATTTCTTTCTCTTAAAGTTCATTCATTCATTCATTCATTTTCTACCATTTATCCGAACTTCTCGGGTCACGGGGAGCCTGTGCCTATCTCAGACGTCATCGGGCATCAAGGCAGGATACACCCTGGACAGAGTATCAGCCCATCACAGGGCACACACACACTCTCATTCACACACACACACACTACGGACAATTTTCCAGAGATGGCAATCAACCTACCATGCATGTCTTTGGACCGGGGGAGGAAACCGGAGTACCCGGAGGAAACCCCCGAGGCACGGGGAGAACATGCAAACTCCACACACACACGGCGGAGGCGGGAATCGAACCCCCGACCCTGGAGGTGTGAGGCAAACGTGCTAACCACTAAGCCACTGTGCCCTCACTTCTAAAATTCAAAAAGATAGATAGATAGATAGATAGATAGATAGATAGATAGATAGATAGATAGATAGATAGATAGATAGATAGATAGATAGATAGATAGATAGATAGATAGATAGATAGATAGATAGATTATGGAATTAATTAATTAATTTAACTATTTTTCCAAATTTAGATTCTATTTCTTTTCCAGAAAAGGAATATCTTTCTACTAGCACGAAGAGTCTTGCTTTTATTACTGTATTGAATTAGCATGATGTATTTCTCATTTTAAAACATTTACACTAAATGCACTCTGAGTTCGCACACTGATCTCCCAACACACCTGTGACAAGCCGATAGTTGGTTTATATGTGTCTGTAGAATACATTTTATAGTACCGGATTATTTTTCAACACAGTAGCACATGAAATGCCTCCTGGAATTTCGTCAAAGAAAATCTGATTCACACATAAAGCATCCCAACCCAGAACAGAGGAAAAGGTGGTCATGTGCAGCATGTGGATGATTCATATACATACACGCACTCACATGCTGAGCCATGAAATATGAGCTGTCCTAATGGGCTCCTTCCTTAATATGGGTCCTTTTTCCTAAAATATGCAGTTTGTTTTTCAGCACACACACACACACACACACACACACACACACACACACACACACACACACACACACACACACACACACACACACACACACACATATACATGCTAGTGGTGCTTGTGATCTGCTTGCCCACTTGACAATGCTGCTCGCACTTCTTTACTTCCATTTAACTTAGAAAATACAAAGCGAGAGCCCAAGAGAACATTCCAGCCTGATTGTCCCGAGGCACTAATACCTCCTGAGATGTACAGAGTGTTGCATGTAATTGGTGGGGACTGGAGAAGTGACAGGCCATTTACAATAGAGCCTGATTCAAACATATTGCCCATTCAAGCCCATTAAGCCACTTATTCTTAAGGAGAAATCACACTCTGGCAAGCATGCAAGAATGAGTTAAGCAAGTTATGGAGGACTTAAAAAAAAAAAAGTCCTTTCAACCAGCAGTGTTAGCCTGGGCCGCTGAAACTAATCTTAGAGGACATTTTTACTAGCTTTACCTTTATTACTAGAGCATGCTCTACCTATTACCAGGATTATCCAAGGCATCTGGATGATATGTAAGAAATAACACACTCGGGACCGTGCTGTCATACCTGACAATCCACCTTACCACCCTAAGATTATTTTTTTATATAACAGTATGGTTCAAAGTGTTATAGCTAATAATTTATATGTTATAGCTAGTTTAAATGTTTATAGCTAAATTTAATGAATAAGTTCCTGTTGTAAACCTGTAAACCGTCCTTCTCTCACAAGTTTCTCTTCACTGCTTTCTTAAAGAAAAGAGGAGCACCGCTTGTTATCTGACTTAAAAAACAGAATTTATTAACAGAATTATAGAAATTCCTTTGGACTAACCGTTACAAAGCTTGAACACCGGACAATTCTTTCATAAATATTACTTCACCCTTTTTTTCTATTAAATAATTTTTTTTTTCCACTGCATTCATTAGTCACCTTTTAATTATATAGATTGTACATGATACCAGTCCCTGTGTATGAGTTCTTTCTATGGAAATGATAATGTTTAGGGTTAGAACTTGTGCATTAATTTTGGCCTTAAAGGCATCATCGGGCATTGAGGCAGGATACACCCTGGATGGAGTGCCACCCCATCGCAGGGCACACTCACACACTCTCACACACTCCGGACAATTTTCCAGAGATGCCAATCAACCTACCATGCATGTCTTTGGTCCGTGGGAGGAAACCGGAGTACCCGGAGGAAACCCCCGAGGCACGGGGAGAACATGCAAACTCCACACACACAAGGTGGAGGCGGGAATCGAACCCCCAACCCTGGAGGTGTGAGGCAAACGTGCAAACCACTAAGCCACTGTGCCCCCTTGTGCATTAATATAAACTTGTAATTTATGTACCAACCAGAGCTATGAGCTACTAAAACATTCTATCTATTGAAAATGAAAGAAAACTGATGCTGTTTTCAAGATTTCGTACAAATAGAATTCACACGTTATATCTTTTTCTCTGTGTACTGTATGTACATATGTGTATGTATTTCAAGCTGTATATGGAAACACTCATTTCTATAGCAGTTTGTTCAAAGGATAATACAAGTCTTGATTTTTTTATGGACGCTGTCAAATTTCCTCATTCATATTGTGTTTGCTATGAAAACAAGCATCACACGCTTATGTTTTTGTTCTTGTCCTAGTCCGGTCAGTTTGTTAGCTTATTGTGTTGGTCTGTTGTGTGTCAGGTTCAGTAGTTTGTCAGCATATATTTCTATTTTGTTTGGATTGCTGCAGTCTAATTGTGTATTTATTATTTAAAATGTCAATTAAAAACAAGGCTTTTTTATCTTAGCCCTGTATTCATTGTATTTCCTGGTTTTGACCTTTGCCTCTTTTGTCTTAGTTTAATTACTACAAAGTCAGTCTATAACCTCTGTGGAATTTTAGCTTTCCAAAGATCCGGTGGCACCAATTGAGGCCCACAGGAAACCACAAGTCATCTTGCATCTTTCCACATGTGGAATTTTTCATGCAGTCGCAATGCCAGCAGCTCTCTTTAAAGCCTTTGCCACATGACCACCCGCTTATAACTTTAAACACATGATGTCACCGATTTGGGCAACGGTGCGTGGGAGACGGCCTGCAAATGATCACATAATGGAGCGGAGGTTGCCTGAGTGGCTAGGAGGAAAACATGGCACACGCTGTATTTTGTTTGGAGTCTAAGTGTTGAAGATTCAGAGTTAAATGTATGAAAGAAATAATCTGATACGCTTGATCTGTAATCTAACTGTAAATGGTGGTGATGTTGCTATAAACATGGGCTGGATATTTCAGCTTCACTTGCCATGTGAACTTCAGACGAACTCTTTCGTTTGCTTTTTGCAATATGGCGAAACTTTTACCAGTTTTGAATTTGTTATGATTTTTTATGCCCAATTGGCAATTTCAGGGTACATTTTGTTAGCTCTATACAACACCTACCTAGTATTTAATAGATAAAAGAGAGAGAGGAGAAGTTTATCTAGCATTATTGGAAGAACTCTGGAAGAAGTCGGCACTTTGTAACAAATCTGCTTTTAAAGTGTTCGACACGGTCGGAACAAAAAGACTTTAGGATAGACGACATATTTTTAGGCTTCTATCTAAACTTGCTGTTTATTTTTGTCTTAGTAACTTTAAGGGGGGGGGACACGGTGGCTTAGTGGTTAGCACGTTCGTCTCACACCTCCAGGTTTGGGGGTTCGATTCCCAATTCCGCCTTGTGTTTGCATGTTCTCCCCGTGCCTCGGGGGTTTCCTCCGGGTACTCCGGTTTCCTCCCCCGGTCCAAAGACATGCATGATAGGTTGATTGGCATCTCTGAAAAATTGTCCGTAGTGTGTGAGTGAATGAGAGTGTGTGTGCCCTGCGATAGGTTGGCACTCCTTCCAGGGTGTATCCTGCCTCGATGCCCGATGACGCCTGAGACAGGCACAGGCTCCCCGTGACCCGAGGTAGTTCGGATAAGCGGTAGAAAATGAATGAATTTAGAAGTGAATAAGTTCGGGCTTAAAATATGAGTACAAGATAACATGGATTTGTGAAACACAAAGTTATCTGTGATATTGCAAGTGTGCAGAGAAACCTTGCATGTGAGAGCACTTCACTTATGCGAGCACTGAGACACAGATAACCAAATAATAACCAAAATACTGGTTATTTACATGTAAAGCTACAGTTCAGTGACCATAGTGCTCTACACGCTACACACTAATTACACGGTTTTAATGCTATAAAATAAAAAAAGAGGTACTTTTAATCATTTTAGTATGTGTATCTACATCAGTGACTATATCTGCTATATGTACATTAATAATTATACATTTCATACAAATATTTATGTTTTGTTTTGTTTGGAGGAAACCAGTTTCTTTTCTTTTCTTTTTTTTTCCAAAAGAAAAGCATACATATGCTACACAAGTGGTGGTTAGAGATTTGACTAAAAAAATACCCGTGTATGTGTAATTATTTTTTTTTAATGTTCTACTCCACTATAAAATGACTTAGTGCTGGTAAGTGCATCAGTTCAGTGCTGATTGTTTGCAACACTAGGACAGTTTGGTCTTGCAGCTGGAGCCACCTGGCTCATTTTCCAAGCTTGCATTAATGCTTATAAATGAGCGCTGAGACAGGGTCCTGAAGCAGTCCAGCCCCAGTCTCTCTTTCTTGTGGTTAAGTCCTGATTAAACAATTTACCATGGAAATTGAAGTGAAGGAAGAGGTGCAGAAGGTGCCAGGATTTATTGGCCTTTTTTGGCTGCATGACAGCTCGTCTCATACTGCTCACCTTCTGTTTTTCTCTTTCATTATAACAGCACAATTAATGCGGTGCTTTCTGCAGAGCCGAGAATAGAGAGTGAGAAAGAGGAATGGCAGTCAGCCTTGGGACGGGGTCAGTGCCGGAATTGGCAAGCGAAGGTGTTTTCTTTTTCACTCAAGCTAATTTGGGAGGAAGGTGACACTGGACTGAACTAGACCCAAACTAGCTGGGTGATCCTAATAAGAAGAAAGGAAAAAGTGAACATTTGGGAATTGTGTAAATCCAGATTTTGCTTTGGCTTTCAAGGCTTCATAAACTTCATAAGAAACTGCAGTTGTTTCTATCCTTTTTTTTTTCATTCCCGATTTTCTTGTTGTTTAAAGACGGTACCTGTGAAACCGCTTAATCAGCCACTCAAATCAAAGGTTTAAAATAAAGCCAGAATGACGTTGAATAAGTTTAGAGAAAAGCAAAAAAAAACAAAAAAAAAACAAAACAAAACAATTATATTAAACAACACTTTACTTAGGGTTAGTTTTGACATCGCACCTACCTACCCCCTTCTGACATAAACCTATATGAACATTTATAAGAGCTCAACTAGCAGCACTGTTTACAAAGACTCCTTTGGCCAATTCGGATGTATTGAGATGACACATGTCTTATGTGGCATCATTTTATTTGCTAATTTAATGTTGCATTATACATTATAACCCTGTACCAGTCTGACGTATTAAATGCCATGACAACTGACTTTGTAGGTCAGGGCACGTCTGGTATGTCACACCAGGAATACTCTGGTAAAATATAAAGCATTTAAAATTAAAATTCATTGTAACTTGTTTGAAAGCTGATTTTACTGAGACACAGATTATACGTCACTTAGAGGAACCAGAAGTCCAGGAGACCATCCAGAGTTTCCGAATAGGATGTAGGGGTGAATAGGGGTGTTTTCTTTGTGCTTTTCCTGGTCAGAGGAAAAGCTCTTCTATCAGCACATACATCATGGTGTCATAGTATTGTCATGTGTATTTCTAGAAGAAATATAAGTTAACCTCATGTCACAGAGACATAAAGCTTATATCAGCTTTAAAGAGAAGAAATTTTGACTGATGGATGAAACCTGTTGATGAATATTAAAGTTTTATCCATTGTCATTAAGCATGCTTATGGGTTTCTGGTAATCTTATGAACACAACTTGTAAGGCAGCGTTATCATACCCAATGGTTACTAAATATGAAGTAACCACTTAGATGAGCTGTTATAAATACAGTGGGTAAAATAAGTATACTGTATAACATGTTGCCATTTTTCTCAGTAAATATATTTCTAAAGGCGCTGTTGTCAGGAAATTTTCACCAGATGTCGGTAACAACCAGTGTTGTGCTAGTTACTAAGAAATGGTAACTAGCTAAAATTACTAGTTACTTCATTCAAAAAGTAACTCAATTGCTATGTTGATTACAGACACCAACAAGTTAAAAGTATCTTTTACTGTTAAAAGTAACTCTTTAGTTACTTTTCTAAAGAAATAACGAGTATATTTCCACTTTGAGAAACTCGCCTTGCTCTCACCTCGACTCGCCATTACTGCCGCACATACTTAAATAAACGGAAACACACCCACAGTGTGGCGTCTTCGTGTTTACAGAGGTTAGCCTCAACCAATCCTTCAATGCGTCGCTGCTGTAAACAGGTTAGTCTGTAGGCTACACTTCAGTCTAAATGAATTAAATTAAAAAAGTAACGGACAAACACACCGTATGGTAACGGTAACACTGTCTCACTCTCACTCATTTTCTACCACTTATCCGAACTTCTCGGGTCACGGGGAGCCTGTGCCTATCTCAGGCGTCATCGGGCATCGAGGCAGGATACACCCTGGACGGAGTGCCAACCCATCGCAGGGCACACACACACTCTCATTCACTCACACACACTCACACACTACGGACAATTTTTCCAGAGATGCCAATCAACCTACCATGCATGTCTTTGGACCGGGGGAGGAAACCGGAGTACCCGGAGGAAACCCCCGAGGCACAGGGAGAACATGGAGGCGGGAATCAACCCCCCGACCCTGGAGGTGTGAGGCGAACGTGCTAACCACTAAACGACCATGCCCCCGTAACTTACTTTATTTAAAAAGTAATGCATTAGAGTATTAGTTACTATTAGTTAGTATTATTTACTAGAGTATTAGTTACTAGTAACGCGTTACTGCCCAACACTTGTAACAACCCAACTAATCCATACACACAAAGAAAACAAAACAAATAAGATCAGAAATGAAGTTATGTTTAATAAAATGGAATGACATAAGAAAAAGGTATTGAACATGCTTACTTAAATTTTATGGTGAAGTGATGTTCTTTCCATTTCCAGATGATGGCCCTAACAGTGCTAACTGGAATATTCAGAAGTTTAGAAATCCTTCTGTAACAATGCCATCAGTATGTTTTTTTAACAATAAGGTTGTGAAGGTCTTGATAGAGTTCTTTGCTTTTTCCCATCATGAGATGTGTCTTGTGCGACACCTTTGGTACTGAGACACCTTTTTATAGGCCATCAGTTGGGACTGAAGCATCTGATATTAATTTCTACTGACAAGGTGCAGAATTGCTTTCTAATTACTGATAGGTTTCAGATGGTGTCTCTCTTTCTTTATGTGCTCAATACTTTTTCCCGGTTTCATTCCATTTTATTACATGGATGGATTACATGTCATCTGGTGAAAATTTTACCAGAGAAAATTGGTGATGTGTTCAATATTTATTTTACCCTCTGTAGTGTCGTGGAACATCGGTGAGGCTGTTAGTAAGTTCCTGTTATAGCAGCTATAAACTTTGTTCCCTCACCATCTTTATTTTATCGTTTGGAGTTAATTGACAAAAATATACACAGCTTGTATTGTGAACAAGGCATTGAAAAACAAAACAAACAAACAAACAAACAAACAAACAAACCAACAAAAAATTTCCTGTGTTGGAAAACTTTGGAACTGGAGACTCCTTGCATAAATTTTCATTCAACTTTCCCTTATATAACCTTCACTATATTAACAATTACAATTTTTTTTAACTAGCCTTATGTAGCCTTATGTAGCTTTATGTAACTAACTGTTGTCACTACAGGAAAAAAAAACTTTTAGATTAAAATGAGCACATTAATATACAACTGTGATTCGTATTGCAGCTTGCATGACAGTAAGAGCTGCCACTACTGTACAGTATATACAAAAACAATCTGACCAATGTCAGATTTGAGAATCCTAAATCGCTGTGCTATTTCGCTGTACTATTTCGCTGTGCTAAATTGCTGTGTATTTCGCTGTGCTATTTCGCTGTGCTATTTCGCTGTGCTATTTCGCTGTGCTATTTCGCAGTGCTATTTCGCTGTGCTATTTCGCTGTGCTATTTCGCTGTGCTATTTTGCAGTGCTATTTCGCAGTGCTATTTCGCTGTGCTATTTTGCAGTGCTATTTCGCAGTGCTATTTCGCTGTGCTATTTTGCTGTACTATTTCGCTGTGGTAAATCGCTGTGCTATTTCGCTGTGCTGACCTGAGCACTTTGTGTTCGAAATGACATGCGGTAAATATTCACAGTGCTACAGAAAAGCGTGAATCCATATTAGGAATGAAGAATGGCTTGTGTGATTAAGTCTTCCAGCATCTCTCTATCAGTAAGTGTCAGCAGGGAACCGTTGCATGACCTCCGCTTAGCCGAGATTAAAACTTGACGCCAGTGCTCTTTTCTTCTCTATTGTATCCTGGGAGCTTGTGTGTAAACTGGAACTTGTTTGAGATCGCTGTTGATCTGTTGTGGTATTTGCTTGGTGGAGCTTATATGATGCTATACTTGAAGTGTGGATATTTATTTATTGTATCCTATCTGACTGTAAGTGTGTGTGTATGTGTGTGTGTGTGTGTGCATGCTTGAGGAACCCCCCCTTCCTCTAATCGAAGCCAGGTGGTGTGTGGAGACTGTAAATGTTTTCCCATGGATTTCTGTGGCTGGCCGAGCCTTAATAGATTCTGACTTGATGGCATTACATGCTTTGTCATACAGTGAAACAATTGTGTTCACATCCCCCCCTTCTTTCTATTCCTTCAGCCTGTCCTCATAAACTGCTGTGCTTTTTGTGTGTTGGCTTACATGAGCTCTCTGTGCTATGGAGATGGATGTTGAAGGTTTCAAGGGCAAATCACAAGCTACTTGCAATAATGTCATCATATTATTTTATTCTCACATCCACTCATCTGGTCATTCGGTCTCAGTCTCACACTCATTCATTCATTCATTCATTCATTCATTCACTTTATTGGACATTTATGTGAACGTTCTTTACTTTAAACTGACACCTAAAATAAAACCAGTGAGCTGTAGCTTTAAGAACTTTCCCTTCCTTCCCATCCGATCCCCTCATCTAAACCCAGATATATACCACATGTGTGGTTTCTCCGGAAAACTGGAGGCACGGCTTGGGAATATTCGCTCAGGAAATTTATAGCGCATGCCTCAGATGGGCTTGAGCGGGACGGGGGGGAGGTTCCAAGCCTTGAATCCATTAAGATGGGAGTGTAATCCCCCCAGGATTCATGGGCCTGTCCTGGGACCTCCAGTCCTCAAAAGGCTGGCCAATCAGATCTTAGAGAACTCAGGCACTGAACATCTGGGCTTTTTCCCATTGAAGCTCATTGGTCAGACCAGAGCTCTGGTCACAAAGGCATGTAGGCAACAAGTAAAAGTGATCAAATGGGATTTTATCTCTTTTTTTTTTTTTATAATCCTTACCAGATATACAATTTGAGACATTGTGAATATAAATTATCTTGGAATTTTTTTTTTTTGGATCATCCTGTAATCTTTTACCGAATAAGATGGTCCCACATCTTGACAGAATTTCTTCAATTCCTCAGAACTCCAAAATAAACATGAAGCCCAAATTAGATTAGATTAGATTAGATTAGATTCAACTTTACTGTCATTACACATGTACAAGTACAAGGCAACGAAATGCAGTTTAGGTCTAACCAGAGTGCAGTAGCATAAAGTGCAGGATATACAGTTTGTACAAGATTTAAATGAGTTAAATAAAATGGTAATATAGAAGTAATTTACAGATGTGTGTGTACTATGAACATAATATACAGATGGCTATAATTATAGCTGAAATTTACAGAAGGATGTAACAAAATATATGGCTATTACTATAAACAGTAATTTACAGATGTGTATGTACTATGAATATAATATGCAGATGAATATATATGTACTATGAACATAATATACAGATGAATATATATATATATGTACTATGAATATAATATGCAGATGGCTATTAGTATAAACTGAAATTTACAGAATGGTATGTGCTATAGACAAAATATATGGCTATTAATATAATATATTGCTGTTACTATAAACAGAAATCAGGTGGATATATACAATGGTAAGACAATGGTGAGCAGCAATGCAAAAAAAAGAGCAAGTGTGCAAGTGAGCATAGTTTGTGTAATAGTCCATTAGTGCAATAATATCCATTTTGATTATAAAGTGTTAAATCATTGACTGGTTCTATGTAAAACGTAACAATCTTTTAATGAAAATTGCTGTTTGTACCACACACTTATCTGGTTAATACATGGTGTATGTTCTAAAAAAAAACAAAATGGTTCTTTAAGGATTCTTTGAATGGGTTCTACATACGAGCAACATTAAATGGTGAACCATTGGGTAGCATTTCTGCCTCATAGCCTCAGGGATCTTGATTCCATCCTGATCTTGGGTTACTCTCTGTGAGGGGTTTTGGATGCTTTTCCTGTATCCATGTGTTTTATCTGGGTTCTCTAGCTTCTTCCAACCTTCTGAAAACATGCAGGTGGATAATCTTAAAGTGGAACAGCTTTACGTTCAGAAAGGAGTTAGCAAACTTGTGTCGCCAAGATACGAACATTTTTCTTTGCCATTCCATAAGAAATAAATGCAGAAATATTCTACATTATCTGGTTAACTATATTTATTGACTTAATAATAGTGAGGTACAAACTTCATTGCTGATCATTATTTTATACCTAGAACCTGTCCTGTGTGTCTAATGTAGATAAACTGTTCTGATTTTTGGTTCTTCAATGGTTCTTTAGGGTTCCTTATATATTTAGGTATTCTTAACCTTCCTAAAAGGGTTCTACCTGGAATACAAAAGACAGCACAACACTGTTGTAGGGTTCTACATAGAACCAGCCAGTGTTTTAACACTTTATAATCAATTTCTTTTTAATATATTTTTTAGCAGGGTGCTTTATGTTTTTTAGAAGTTCTGAGGATTTGAGGAAATTACTTATAGTTTCATTGCTGAGAATTAGTTTGGTTGGTGGTGGGGAGAATCAATCAATCAATCAATCAATCTATCTATCTATCTATCTATCTATCTATCTATCTATCTATCTATCTATCTATCTATCTATCTATCTATCTATCTATCTATCTATCTATCTATCTATCTATCTATCTATCTAATAAATATTGGTTTGGAGTTCATGTGACTGGTTTAAAGCTTTCTTTGAGTCTACCAGTTCCTCTTAATCCCAATATGAATGAAACCAGCTTCTGACTTTATGTTCCTCTTTCAATAACACTAAGGAATATGAAATCCTGTGACTCAAAGGTGTATTGCAAAAAAAGGGAATGTAGCCAGCAAGCCGGCGATTACAATATCTTAGAGCAAAAGTTTTCACCCCTAGGAACAAAAGAAAATTATTATTTTGTAGAATAGAAAAGGTCCAACGATGTGTTAGTATAGCAATATGAGAACCTTAGGAGATGTCTCCAAATCTGCTATTGCTTTAAAGCTTTTAAAGTTTATTTACTTTCTTTTTACTTTAACCCCAAATCCAGTGATGATGCATACATTTGCATTTGATTGTATGCTTTAATAAGTAAATATTGAATATATCTTGGCAATATGTAATAAACTGTGAAACAGCTCACTTTTCCTTTCTAAGCTTTATCAAATGAAATAAAGTGACAGTGAAGCTTGTTTGCGTCCCTAATTAGACCAGAAGAGAAAGAAATGTTCTGTGTGTTCAAAGAGTTTGTCACTGTTTGGAGAACAGATAAATGCGTAATTGGGTCGTGCCAAAACAAGCAACCCCAGTGAGATGAAGTAGAGAGTCATTCACATGCATATGGCCACTTCCTGCCCATACGTCAACTATTGCTTCCTCTGTGTCTGTTCTAGAGGCCGTGGTCTAGCCATAATAATCTTCTCTAAGATAACTCCAGTCCATAGCTTATGTACTGTGGGGTGCAGAACATCGAGGATCAAAGAAGGACGATACCATGTACTTGTTAGATGTCGCCATGATAATGGTGGGAAAAAAAAACTTCCAAGCTTGAAAAAATGAACATTGGTGAGATTTTGTTTGATTTCTTATGAATTGAGTAATTCGAAATTGTTAAACGTCTGTTGTAAATAAGCTTAAAGCTAAACGTTGTTTTGTACCTTTCGATATAAATCCATTTTTATGAATTTGAATGTCAAGCATGAACATTTTTCATACAAGTCCCAAACTTTACCGAGTTGCTTTAATTGTGGCTTTGCAACTAGAAAAATACAATATTGACAAACCACCTTGGTGAAAGTAATAAAACACAGAAATTGCCGACGCATTTGATGCTTCTGATTAACATTTGTATATTGAAGAATGATCTGTCTTAAATGTTAACTGTTTAACATTTAACATGCTGTGAAATCCACAAAATATTAACCTAGTTAGTTCCTGTTATCACTTAGATTATAGCAGCGATATACATTCGTTCCTTGCACGTCTCTTTCTTTACTTTGTTTTTCTCAAATCGTTTAAGAAAAACCATTTGAACATGTGGAAAAATTTCCTTCAGACTTTTCCAAAGCGTTAGCACGAGAGACTCGTCCTGTAAATGTCGTATCTTAAAACCTACAAACGATTGTTTTGCTATCTATGTTTTCAGGTGGAACCCTTCAGAGGGTACTGTAAGAACACTTAGTTATAAAAGAACTAAAAGTACCCTTAAAGTTCCAAGATCCAAGACAGTTAAGCTGAATTAAAACTGTATATAACCATAAAATAATAATCAGCAATTAAGAGATGGCTCCACACTTCTAGCCAGTTAACACACACTATAAATTCTTTGAATAATCAATGGTTGTTTTGTTTCTCTGAAAAAAGTTCTATAAAAGTTACAGAAAACATCATGTCAATGTTGTGACAAATTATTTAACATGTTCATTTGGAAGGTCCACCATCAGCACAAGTCCCTGTGTACTGTATGTTGCTATAGAAACAATACAATTATTACAACAAGTACATTAATATAAACCTGAAAATGAATCAATGCCTTCTGACCAATCAGAACTGAGAATTCAACATATCTGTTTAAGCAAGTACTTTCTGTGGAGATGATGTTGAGATCACGAGCAGTTTGTGGCTGACGTATGATTGTCTAATGGAAATGTTCGAGCTGAAGGCCGCACTAATGGACACTCTAGACAGGAGGCCAGCCGCTGACAGGACTGTGATGTGCAGCTCTGAGATCTCATCAGGTTCTCTGATCGAATGAGACAGGTTGTCTGGGTGGACGAGAGCTGAGCTTTGCACTACTCTGTGTCCTGCGGTCTGGCTGCACTTAGCAACCGAGCAAGCAGAGCCCAAAATAGAAAGCTGCAAGTTCTCAGTGGGGAGGACCTTCTCTAACAGGCTGACCTCAGATATTTCTGTCTTACCAACTAGATCTGAGGTGAACTTCATCTGGATTGTATTGAGACACTGTTTTGTGTAGTCTACTATTGTATAGTTGTACTATGTTAGCACTTATGACTAAACTAACAGTGAATAATCTTCCATTTTCAGACAGCGGACAGCTAAAAATTTTATATTAGCAGGAAATTTTATGGCTAACAATTTAATATTAGCAGGAAAGTTTATGGCTAACAATTTTATATTAGCAGGAAAGTTCATGGCTAACAATTTTATATTAGCAGGAAAGTGTATGGCTAACAAGTTTATATTAGCAGGAAAGTGTATGGCTAACAATTTTATATTAGCATGAAAGTTTGTGGCTACCAATTTTATATTAGCAGGAAAGATCATGGCTACCAAGTTTATATTAGCAGGAAAGTTCGTGGCTAACAATTTTATATTAGCATGAAATTTATTGCTAACAATTTTATATTAGCATGAAAGTTCATGGCTAACAATTTTACATTATCTGGAAAGTTCATAGCTAACAATTTTAATATTAGCAGGAAAGTTTATGGCTAACAATTTTATATTAGCAGGAAAGTTCATGGCTAACAATTTTATATTAGCAGGGAAGTGTATGGCTAACAATTTTATATTAGCATGAAAGTTCATGGCTAACAATTTTACATTAGCAGGGAATTTTATGGCTAACAATTTTATATTAGCAGGAAATTTTATGTCTAACAATTTTATATTAGCAGGAAAGTTCATGGCTAACAATTTTATATTAGCAGGAAAGGTCGTGGCTAAAAATTTTATATTAGCAGGAAAGGTCATGGCTAAAAATTTTATATTAGCAGGAAAGTGTATGGCTAACAATTTTATATTAGCATGAAGGTTCATGGCTAACAATTTTATATTAGCAGGAAAGTTCATGGCTAACAATTTTATATTAGCATGAAAGTTTGTGGCATATTAGCAGGAAAGTTCGTGGCTAACAATTTTATATTAGCATGAAATTTATGGCTAACAATTTTATATTAGCATGAAAGTTCATGGCTAACAATTTTATATTATCTGGAAAGTTCATAGCTAACAATTTTATATTAGCAGGAAAGTTCATGGCTAACAATTTTATATTAGCATGAAATTTATGGTTAACAATTTTATATTAGCATGAAAGTTCATGGCTAACAATTTTATATTAGCTGGAAAGTTCATAGCTAACAATTTTATATTAGCAGGAAAGTTCATGGCTAACAATTTTATATTAGCATGAAATTTATGGCTAACAATTTTATATTAGCATGAAAGTTCATGGCTAACAATTTTATATTAGCATGAAAGTTCATGGCTAACAATTTTATATTAGCTGGAAAGTTCATAGCTAACAATTTTATATTAGCAGGAAAGTTCATGGCTAACAATTTTATATTAGCATGAAATTTATGGCTAACAATTTTATATTAGCATGAAAGTTCATGGCTAACAATTTTATATTAGCAGGAAAGTTTATGGCTAACAATTTTATATAATAACTGGAAAGTTCATAGCTAACAATTTTATATTAGCAGGAAAGTTTATGGCTAAACATTTTAGAATAGCAAAACAATTATAGATTAGAAGAAACTTCACAGCCAACAAATAAAATCTGTTCTAATGCCTGATATACAGTATTTTGAGACGGAGTCACAAGGTCCTAAACTCCAAATCTTGGTATTAACCGTGTAACCTTGTTCTTACAGATAAGTTAATATAGTATTGACTCTGTATGTCCTATTGAAACCTACAGAGCTAAAGTAATCGAATTGACCTTTCTTTTTTTTAAGTGACCAGCCGGTGCTGTCTCCAAGCTAAACATTCCATTGCAAATCCCACATGAGGGGAAATGTTTGGCCCCAACCTTTGACCTTTGACACATATATGGAGGCGAGTCAGATGCCATCCGTGTTCTCCCAGGAGGTTTTTCCATCAGATGACTCTATTACAGAATACGGCCGAGACAAACTATTGCAGAACGATTGGCAACGTGATCTTGGAGAGCAAACAAGCTGCTAATTATTTCTCATTTCTGATGAGGGTTACAGAGTGCATCACGTACGAACAGCGTTTAGGCAACAACACACCCAATATCACTCACATTAAAATGACGCATATCCTTCCCCATTTGTCTTCTGTTTCCGTTCTAGTCTGCTTCCCAAACAGGAGGTCTCTGTGTACATTTCAGCTCCGTAGATTACATGTGAAGCCTGTAAGATGCAGCAGTCATCACTCTCTTATAAACTAATTCAGGATTAGACCCTAAATAGGAGGAAGGCAGATGTGGGTCATTATATCACCTGTACATCTTTATTACCTGAGCTTCAGGAGATGAAATCAGTTAAAGGTGATACATGGCGCATTGGTTTCACAGAGATCTCTCTATGGCTACTTACATATATGTAAAATATATCACTTGAAATAAATTCAACACCTTCTTTTTCTCTCGCTAAAAAAAGACATACTTTTTTAGAGAGACAGAGTGAGAGAGAGAGAGAGAGAGAGGCAGAGAGAGATAGTGTGGGAGATTGTGTGTGTGTGAGAGAGAGACAGAGGGTGTGTGAGAGAGAAAGAGAGAGAGAGTGTGTGTGTGAGAGAGTGTGAGAGAGACAGAGACAGAGAGAGAGAGTGTGAGTGTGTGTGAGAGAGAGAGAGAGAGAGAGAGAGAGAGAGAGAGAGAGAGAGAGAGTGTGTTTGTGTGTGTGTGTGTGTGTGTGTGTGTGTGTGTGAGAGAGAGAGAGAGAGAGAGAGAGAGAGAGGGAGGCGTGTGTGTTTTGGCTGGAGAAGAAACTTCAGAAACTGAAGCTCGAGGCGTTTCGCGTGTCTCCTACTCGGATAATCCACCTCTGCGGTTTTCCCTTCGCTCTTCCACAGGGACTGTATGGCTTTGCGCGTGTGTTTTGCGAGAACCGCGGCGTGTTGCGAGTGCGGGTCAGTGCGGAGTCATGCGGGTTTTTAGGCGCACGCGAGCGCTTTCGGAGCGACAGCGAGGAGGAGTGAAGCGGCTTCACCATGACAGCGAGTGAGCTGAAACTGCGCCGCTCCTTCAGCCAGCAGCTCCGCTACTCCACATGCAGAGCCTGGGCTTTACTGGGCAAAAAGGGGCGCCAGAGGAGACTCGCAGGTCGGTGATGCACAAACCATACGGATATACTGTAATAAACTCATGCAACATCATGCGCTCATTTCTACAGGCTTACATTTACACTTGGTTTTATCCCTGTGTATCATATGATCAGGAAGTTGCTGTACTTCTCCTTACTGGGGTATGTTTTGTTTTGTGCCTTTACTGTACAAAGGTATAAAGATAAAGCTGGAACCATTAATAGTAGGGAAAGTGCAGCTTTATTTCTAAGAGTGATTTCTTACCTTTCTTACTGAATGAGTACAAAAATACTTCATTAGTGACTAAAGCACATAAGTGTCACAAGTGTCAAATACAGCAGTGAGTTTGCTATTAATTAATTAATTGATTGATTAATCAATTTATTATTAAATAAGAAAATTAATTACATAATTACAATTAAAATTTTATTTCAATATTTAAAAAATATTTAAAAACTTTTTATTTTATATTTATTTTATAAAATTTTATGAACTAAATATTTATTTCATATTTAAAATTAATATGAAATTAAAATTAATTAATTAATTAATTAGTTAAATAAATAATTAATTACTTTAAATAATAATTAAAGTATTAAATAAAACTAAAATATTGCACATTAATGGCCACTGAACACTACATCACATGCACCTTCATAAACAAACCCAGGCTCATGCAGGATGCTTAGGAGATATGATTCGGATTGAATGATCCCTTGCTTGACTGAGTGTTGCAGGAGGGAACTGGAAAATTGTGTCCTTTTTTAACCCACGTGTCATTCATTATGATTCAGGGCACAGTCGCTCCATCAGCTTGTTTTATTTAGAGGCCCGTTAATCAGAGGTGGAGTACAGCAAAGCCTTTTTCCTAGGGACTTTATTTCAGACAAGCTTGTCCTGTAATCCTATCAGGATCACAACTGGATCTGATTGATATTTAGTGATTTGACTTTCTTTATTTGTTTATGTAATTTCCAGCCTTTAATTTCCACCTTTTCTGGTAGATTTGGAAGGATAAAATCAAATAGATGTGATTAACAATGGATCTGAGGCTGACATAGACTTTTTTTCTGGGATTACGTAGACACCTTTATCCAAAGGGATTTACAATTTATTTCAATTTATACAACTAAGCAACTGAGGGTTAAGGGCCTTGCTCAGGGGCTCAGCGGTGGCAGTTTGATGGACTTGGGATTTGAACTCATGACCTTCTGGTCAGTAGTCTGACACCTTAACCACTAGGTTACCACATCCCTTTTTTCTGTAAGTTATGGTGTTTGTGATCATGCGTAATGGGGGAAAAAAAAATTCCATGAGTGCACTAAAATAGAAAGGCATTTCTACATGACCACTAGATGTCAGTCAGTGCAATTTGGTGATTTTTTGGCAAGGAGCCTTTTTAGAACCTTTCCATCTCCTGTCCATGTGATCACGTTTAAAAATACACTTTTTAACTGCAGATATTTTTTCTGAGTCTGAGTAAGTCCTTACACACACCACATTCATAAACCTTCTATAAGTTTAAAAAAGATCTCTAAACTTTGAACCCTTTAGGACCCTTTATAGGACCCTGTTACAATAATAATAAACTTCAAATTATTACTCATTCCTTCAAAAAAGGAGTCCAAAAAGTTCCAGAATTTCGGCTTGGTAAAATTCATGGTTCTAGTTATTTAGAATAAATTAAAAAAATAAATACTTTAATATTGACTTTAGACCACACACCAACCTGTGTGTGTGTGTGTGTGTATATGTATGTATATATATGTGTGTGTGTGTATGTATATATATATATATATATATATAAAAACACACACACACACACGCACACACCTTTTTTTGTCTTCACTTTCTTGGTTCTTTGGATAATTACAGGTTCTTAAAGGTTCTTAAAAGGCTCCTTATTGTTGTAGAACTATTTTAAGTGTTTCTCAGTCAGACAACTGCACTGCTGATGGTTTGTGATTGTTTTTGTTTTACTCATTTATTAATACAAAGTGAAACCTCTAGCTCACTACTGAGGCTTTTTCATCAGTGCTGCTGAAATCTTGACTGCGATCCTTCCTGAATATTCTTTGTGTGTGTGTGTGTGTGTGTGTGTGTGTGTGTGTGTGTGTGGGAGATTAATATACTAGCACCTCTGATGTTTAGTAGCATTTTTTGGAAGGAGTCTCTAATATCAACTATTTTGTTTTAATAACTTCATGAAACGGGGGGCACGGTGGCTTGGTGGTTAGCACGTTCGCTTCACACCTTCAGGGTTGGGGGTTCGATTCCCGCCTCCGCCTTGTGTGTGTGGAGATTGCATGTTCTCCCCGTGCCTCGGGGGTTTCCTCCGGGTACTCCGGTTTCCTCCCCCGGTCCAAAGACATGCATGGTAGGTTGATTGCCATCTCTGGAAAATTGTCCGTAGTGTGTGTGTGTGTGTGTGTGTGTGTGTGTGTGTGTGTGTGTGTGAGTGAATGAGAGTGTGTGTGTGCCCTGTGAAGGGTTGGCACTCCTTCCAGGGTGTATCCTGCCTCGATGCCCGATGATGCCTGAGATAGGCACAGGCTCCCCGTGACCTGATAAGCGGTAGAAAATGAATGAATTAACTTCATGAAACAATAAAAATGAAGGTGAAGTGACATCTGTCTGTAGCTGCTATAACATAAAAGATAACAGGAACTGACCTGAGGTAAATGAAGAAAAAGTATGCTGCATTCTTTCATTAATAAAAGATTGTTAGCAAATTTCTGATGTATAAGAAACATAACACATAGTCACTGATTATTTTCCTGTAAAAGCACAACCAAACGTGTTTTATTCCTTACACAGTCGCTGCAGTGTTACAGCAGATTTACAGTAAAGTGCTTCCAGCAGTTGAAAGCTAGCTAGCTATTTTGGCTGTGATATGACCAAACTTATAGT